>NC_056732.1:793865263-794057763 GCF_019279795.1 Protopterus annectens | reverse complement strand
ACTGAAAAGTCCCTGTAGCTTGTATACACAATGCTACACATACCTTGACTTCCACTGGGATGGGTTCTCCACTTTTCAAAGTTTCCATTAAAATTATATACCATTCCCATAAAATCTGTAATTGTTTCAGTTCGCATGGCTCTACTACCATCAGACTGAGAATTATGAGCCTACTACAAGTAAGCAAGTCCCAGGTGTTTGAATATAGCTATCTCACTGTCAGGACTCAGGCTGGTGGTGCTGCGGTAGCGTTGTCGACTCACAGTAAGACGTTGTCCTGTTCGATTCTCAGCTAAAGCGACTTCTGGTTGGAGACATGCGTGAATGGGCGTACCTTCGTTGAAGGTTGTGCATCAGGCCTGGCAAGTCGGTACGTAAAAATCTAATGCCAATCATTAGCGGACCGGAGTTCCGCTGTGGCGACCCTTAACCGGGAAAAGGCAAAAGATACAACAACAACAACAACAACTGTCAGGACTCAGGCATCTTGTAGCTCATACGGTCAGCTGCTCATGGTTGAACTAACTACATATTTAGGTGAGGTGCGGCAGTTGTGCAGGAAGGGTTAAGCTGCCACACCTCCCCCAAATAGAGCATCTAAATTTGAGTAAGGTTAGTTAGGTAGACATGGGCAGAGTGTGGGAGGGACGTGGGTCTGCAGGTTAAGGTTTTTGGCAGCAGCTGGGATGGGGGGTTAGGCTTATTTAAGAGGGAGCTTTATGTTTCAAGAGTGGCTGAAGAGTGTATGGTTAGAGAGCAATTAGATTTAGGGAGGAGAATGGGCATTTTAGGTTTAGGGAGTGGCATGGTAGCTTTAGAGCTAGCTAGTAATGATTGGGGAGTTTAGGTTTAGGGAGCAGGAAGGGCGTTTTAGGTTTAGGGAGTGCCATGGTAGCTTTAGAGCTAGCTAGTAATGATTGGGGAGTTTAGGTTTAGGGATCAGGAAGGGTGTTTTAGGTTTAGAGAGTGCCATGGTAGCTTTAGAGCTAGCTAGTAATGATTGGAGAGTTTAGGTTTAGGGAGCAGGAAGGGTGTTTTAGGTTTAGGGAGTTGGAGGGGAGTTTAAGGTTAGGGAGTGGGAGTGGAGATTTAGAGTTAGGTAGGGATCTGGGACTTTAGGATTAGGGTAGGGAGAGTGAAGTTTTAGGTTTAGAGTGATCCTGGACTTTAGGGTTGGGGAACAAAGTGTTATGATTAGGGTTAGTAGACCAAGTACTGTAGAAGTTTTAGGGCTATGCAGTCAAGTATGGCTTGGTGGTGGGAAGGCTCAGTAATTCACTAGGATTGGAATAGTGTAAGTTTGGGCACTTGCTGATTAGATCAAGTGGCCACAAGCAGGTGGCAAGCTACTAGATCGAGCTCTTGTAGAAGGCCTGAGAATTATCTGTGCACTTATCAGTACATACAGTAATTGAGATGGAAATGGAAGATAGGAGAACTCATATTCTTTAAAGACTACTT
This sequence comes from Protopterus annectens, assembly GCF_019279795.1. Taxonomy (NCBI): domain Eukaryota; kingdom Metazoa; phylum Chordata; order Ceratodontiformes; family Protopteridae; genus Protopterus; species Protopterus annectens. Next base: position 794,056,302 of record NC_056732.1, on the reverse strand, counting down.
TTATTATTTTAGTTTTTAAACAAAGAATATGTTAATTAAATTATTTATCCAAATAATGGCTGCCTAATAACAGGTTACATATCTGAGCAAAACTTGACCTTCTAAAATTTAACTATTCTAAGTTATTTAATATACAACTCTTTTAAGTCATTTTCAAGGGTATTTAACACCATTGTTAAAGTAATATTCTTTTAACTAAGCTAATTTATTCTATGTTTCTAAAGCATACAAAAAAAATCTATCTACCAAGAATTCCATTAATTTTTATTCATATTGGGTGGGTACCATGTTGTATATCTGTTAATAAAACTATGCCAAAGTGGTGGTATTGTTTTACAACCCTTCAAAAAATCTAATAAATGAAGATAAAATCAGTCTAGCCTAATTATTATGTGACAATAAATTGACAGGATTAATCTCAGACAACCCAAACTGGACAGCTATGGTCTGGCAGCTGTTGTTCTGTCGGCATGCTCCTATGATCAACATAGGGCAATGAGGCAATCTACTTTGAGTCCATAACAATGCCAACAACAATTAGTTTTCATTAATCATCTTAATGGGTGGTGTTGCCACTGATGCATTAATTTAAACACTGTAAATTGGTGGATGTTGGGTATATTGGGGTAGGTGTTGAGCTTCATGAATAAGAACCCTACATGCATGTGGGGGAGATTGCTGTAAGTAGGAGATCATTTGTTTGGAATGGTATTAATGATAATAATGCATCATAATACAATAACTATATATTAATTCAATAATTATATATGACCCCTAATAAGAATAACTGGAATCATACCATAGATAATTTGAAGGGACCTATGCATGGGATAAAGAATTTAGGAGCTGCCTCTTCTATTAGTAATACAGCTGTGATCCTGGGGTCAATTTTCTGTTTTCCATCCATAGATCTAAGTTGCACTTAAATATAGACAGGGATGAACTTTGTTTTATGTGGATGCAAACTGTATTCCACAGCAATGGTATCCTCTGTGAGATATAACAGCCCCTCCAAACCACTCTGTTGATGTTTCAGAAGAGTTTTAAATCCCTACACTGAGCATTTCTGATGTCATTTGATTTGCTGATGTACACTAAATCCATCAGTAATGGGTTGGAAGATTCCTTGTATGCCAGACAGATAGAGATTACCTCTTACCAATGAGTAGAAAACTGAGTGTAGTGGTGGGGTTTTGAGTCAGTTCATGTAAGACATGTTGTTTAGGCCTTGTATTCTTTTAGTAAGGTATCTCTGTGGACTTTCCAGCTGTTGCATGTGTCTGGACAAATACATGCCAAAGTGGGCATTATATTTAATGACTTGCCTAATGAGGGCTGAGTAAAGGTAGTCAATGACTTCCCCAGATCTAGACACAATCCCTTTGTTTACAAGCTGTGGAATATAGAAGGACATTCTTACAACAAGAAACACACATTGGTCAAAAGTTTGGTCACTATCCACATAAGTTCCCGATTTCTGCACAACTCAGTCAACTCTTATGGGTACATTGTCATTGTGGTGGATCTCCTGTGATAGATGACTTCCCAAGGGATACAACAAAACTTTTTTTGTCATTTAGTTTCAGTCCATTATTTTGGCCCCAATTATTTATTTCAGAATAACCTTCCTGCAGGATAGCTAAGTCATCTGAGGATTCAAAGACTACTCCTAGCATGCAGTCATCTACAAACTTAGTCAATTAGTATTAGCTTTTACTTCAGAAAAGTAGACGCCAAACAGGAGAGATCCTAGCAGAAAACCCAAGGGAACTCCACTGGTGATTGCTCTCTTTGTGGAGGTAACTTCCCCTATTTTGGTTATCCGCATCCTATCTGTGAACCAATTGACAATCCATCAGGTAACATAGGGGTTTCTTCCCAGTTTATTTTGCTTTTCTACTATCCCTGAATTGGGAATTGTGTTGGTAGCTTTGGCCAGGTCAAGGTATGTGGTGTGTACCATTTTGCCTTCTTCCATTGCTTTGGTGACCTTTTTCATGTTGAGTAAACATCACCTACACTTGATGAATCCAAACTGAGACAGGTCCAGTATTTAAAGATTCTCTATGGAGGGACTGATTAATTTCATTATACGTCTTACCAAGTGTTTATATATGATGCCAGTCAGACTTATGGGTTTATAATTGCCTGGGTCTGTGGAAGGTCTTCCCTTACGCAGGGGAATGGATGTAGCTGTTCTCCATTTGCTTGTTATAAAACCTATGTGGAAGTTGATAGTGAACAGTGTTGTTAGGGGTGTGGCTAAATTGTGTTTTATGCTATTTAACATGCATCCATTGATATTGTTAGGACCCATTGATGCAGCTTTTGATAGCACTCTTCAGACTTTGCCTTGTATGATAGCTGGAGGCGACCCAGTTTCAGGTATACCTTGAGGGACAGACAGACGAGAGAGAGGGGTAAAGGTAAAGCTCAATTTATCAGCCAGTAAGTTTGTTATATCTTCAGCCTCAGTGTAGGCAACATCATTTAAAGATTTGAGATTATGAACATATGCCTTGGCATTGTCTTTGACTTGAGGTAGCTATTTTAGCCTCAAACTTGGCTTTGGTGGATTTTATTAATCTCCTGAGCTGTTAGTTTATTTTGAGGGCAAGAGCTCTAACATTCTAGGAATTAATCTTCTTACTTTTGGTCAAAATTCTTTTCCATTTTATAAAGTTTGTTGATATTATGGTCACACCATGTGAGCTTGTTTCTAGAGTTTGCCCTAAACATGTTCCTATGTGGTATAGCTGCATCTATACAGCTGTTTACATGCTGGTAGAGTGTGGTGGTGTACATTTTTGTGTATTTAGTGAAGTTAACTGGGTTTGGTGGGGATTTGAAACTTGCCAATGTATCACGAGTAGGAAGTTTATCTTAAAGAAATTTCTAAATGTACATTGCAAGAAAGGGATTTCTGGTTTTGGTCTTATTTCCAAGGAAACTGCTTTAAAGTCAATCCTAACAAGTGATGAAGGTACACAAGGGATGGTGCAAAATGCTCTCATATTAGTAAGGAGAAGTTCCAAGATGTTATTTCCCCTAGTGACCATGAGGTGAGTAAGGCCAATCTATAACCAAATGTAATAGGTTATTTTGAGCACAAAAAGGGAACCTGGCCAGGCTTAAAATGCCTTGCAAAGACAGCTAGCCTAGTATATACCTATGAACCTATTAACCTACGATAGCAGGGAGAGGTTTGACAGGGTTACTGTAAAAGGACTGATCTGATGATTATCCCTATGATCATGAATATTAACTTTGGATTTTTTAATAATATGTAAACTATTTTTTCTTACATAGACTGAATTATTGCCTTTATAAAGAAAATCATGCACTTGCAAATATTGCCACATAACAGTCTAAAATCTGTAAATTTATATTGGAAAGCTGAGAAGTCTGTTATCCAGTGTCTAACTTCCAAAAGTCTATTAGGAAGAAAATGTCAGCCTCAGTTCAGTTGATCAAAATATCGGAGTTTTCCTGCCATCGATCCTATCTGTGTGTTCTATAGCCTTTTCCTTAGGGCTGTCTTATTGTGTTGATTCCATCATTTAAATACTTTATTAATCACTCAAGTTTCCCAACCTCCAGGATCCCAAATGTTGTTTGCATCAGGAAATGTGTTTATGCCTGTATTAGTTAATATAGTATATTCCATTAATAAGTAAATAGACCTGGGGTGGAGTTGGGCGGAAATACTGTATATTTGCACAGTCTCATTGTGTCTCTGCATACTGAACAGGCTCAACAATCTCCATGTTCATAGCAATATTAGTTTTAATTTAATTATTTGAGATTGGGATTTATCCCAAAGAAAGTTATAGAGTAATGTTTATATTGGGGTGTGTGGGTAATGATACTTGTAAAACAAGGGCATGTGCCTCATAATAAAAAGTATTAAAGAGAACATAAACATTGTTATATATATATTTTTTTTTTTACTATGGATAGTGCAAAAGATTTCTTCCAACAAAATTATGTCATCTAACACATTTTACAATTATGGTTTATAGTTCACTCCTAAAATATATAGGGGGGTTACCTTCATTTTGAAACCCAAATGATCACATTCAGATGCTAAATTACATTTTTCCTTTCATACTCTTATGCAAGATACCCCTGCTTTGTTGGACAGAGGGAATATTATTTTTTTTGCATATGTCTAGGCCTATGAATATTTTAAGATCATTTAAATGAGAAATTACATGTCATAATTATTCTGGGGATGCAAAATCCATATGAAGCAGTCATCAGCAAATTAAGTAGAAACAGGATTAATTACCAACTGGATGTTTATCATATATTAGGCTATTTTTTTATTTATGTATTGTATATATGCCTCAAAGAATAAATTAAAGAGTAAGGAGGGTAGAGACAGCCTTGTCTCATCCCCTCATGTAACTGCCCAGCCTGGGACAGAATTCCTTTGAGAAAATTTGACCCAATGAGGTTAGCATATAATAGCTTTCATTTGGAGATATATGAAGCAGGGAATCATTACATGCTGCAGTAATATCCTGAGGAACTTCTGTTTCATGAGTCAAATGTTTTTTTTAAATCCATTACTAATGCAGCATTGATAATATGTCACCAGTATCAAGTCTGCATAGTTAACCAGGACCTGATGACTTCTGGGCTGCCACTGTGACATTTAACAAATTCCTGTTGTTTTTTGGAAAGGTTATCGGGAAGGATATTATTAATCTTGTTTGCTAAGTCTTTTGTGAAGATTTTTACTTCTAATTGTAACAAGGCTATAGGACTATAGTTGCCTGGAATAGTTTTCTCACTATGCTCAAAAAAGACTTTAAATGGTGTGACTAGCAGTTGTTTAAATTTTTATAGAAGTCAGGAGTGAGTCGATCTAAGCCCGGATGTTTTCCCTGTGGCCAAATTCTCAATAGCTAACAAACATTTTGTCAAATAGTGGATCCCCCAGTTACTAGTCTTTGTTCAATGATAATGTCTTCAAATCCAGTTGTGATAATAAATCTTTAGTTGCATTTTTGCATAATTTATAGTTTTTTCTCTTTTCACCTTTATATATTCAAAATTTCTTTTTTAATCTGTGTTGGATTTGTAATTGTATTATTACTATCTCTCAGAATTGCAATATACATTTCCATATTTTTTCTTCCATTCTGCCAGCTACAAATCTTTGTAAATTAAGCACAAAATGTCTCATATATGTCCTATTTTTCTTTACTTTTTGTGCAGCGAAGATTTCATATGTGACTTTTCTCATTGTTGATTCTTGTACATAACAGTGTATCTGTGCCCCCCTCTTTGTATTTTATCTCTAATTGCCTTTTCCTGGGTTCTGATGCTCTTATATCTCTTATGCAAACCTTCTAACTATGAGTTTAAACATACCCCATTTAGCCCATACCTTAATTTCAGGAGGTTCCTGCACTGCCCAGAAGTGTTTTCTTATGTTATCAAACTATTCTCTAAATATATGGGATTTCAGTAAAAGTGGGTCCACTCTCTGAACTGATGCTCTAGAATATGATTTACTTAAACTAAGAATTGTTTTAAGTGAAGCATGATTGGACCATATTGAGGGTATTACATCTGTAGAAATTATGTCATTTATTAAACTAGTGGGTAAGAGTCAGAGATCAGTCCTACTTACCTGTAGCATGTTATGGAGCTATGAAAGTTAAACCTTGATCTATAGGATATAATACCTTCCAGCAATCCACCAGATCTAGTTTCTCCAAAATAATATTTAAAAATGAGGGTGTTTTATTGTGCCTAATATGGCCACTAGATATTTTGTCTTGCTATTGGTCCAGCACCATACTAAAGTCTGTTAATAATAATAATAATTATAATAATAATATGATCTTCATTAATTATGTTTGTGCTTCATTATTATCTCGAAGAATTGTACCAAGGGGTTGTTATCATAAGTGTTTGGCCCATAAATGTTTCCCATAAGAAGCCTAACTGCATGTTCTTTGAGTATGAGTATACCCTGCGTTTTTGGAAATCTGCAATTTCCATAATTTTAGACCACCCAATGAACACTCTTTTAGGATTTGTATCCCTCTTTTAGCAGATGTACATGAACTCGGTGCCCTATAAATTCCATGAGGCCAAAAGTCACAATTTTCCTTTAACAATTTTTCATTTCCCTGTTTACACACTGAGAACTTTCTCCCACCATCAAAAGGGCCATCAGAACAAAACTATCAGGATATCTCTAAATTTAACCAACATTCATTAATTGACACTTTAAAGGCTATCAACTGGTCCATCCTCAAAACTCTTTCCCTAGACAATGCAGTCACCCCCTTTAATACAACTTTCCTTGGCATCCTTAACTATCAGGCACCACTACATAGGAAAAGAATTAAAAGCAACCCTGTACCCTAGCTTACCAAAACTACAAAAGACCTTATAAGATCAGGAGACAGGCTCTACAAATTATGGCACACTTCCAAATTTTCCTATGATCTAAACAATTATAGGCATCTCCTCAATCTGTGTAAAAAAGCAGTAACAAAAGACAAAAGGGACCATGATCACATGTTACAATCCACTAACAAACATAACACAAAAAAATTCTGGTCATCTTTTTCATCTCTCCTCAATCATGGAAAAAAATAATCCCAACCCTTTTCTAGACAAAACAACACACAAATAGCCAACATCTTTCAGAACCACTTCTTACAATATATACAAAATGTCACCTCAAATACATCAGCTTTTCCCATCATTACACATAACTCACCTCCATCACATCCTCTCACAAAAAATAACCTCTCTTATTCAGTCTCATACCTAACTTCTTAATTTTTCTAGCATGTCGAAGGGCCAGATGCTGGCGTCCTCTCCTGCCCAGTTGGTGAATCTGGGAATATTGAGGCAATGTTACAATTGCCTCATGTACACAGACAACCCTCTCCTCCTCCCACATAACACAAATACTTGCGAGAGATGCAGCTATTTAGTCAAACTGGAGGCTGAGCTCTCTCAACTCAGGACTGGCAAGACCAGACAGGAGAAGGAAACTACACACACCACAAAACCAGCCTCACATAATGCTACCACACCACTGAATCAAACACATAAACACACAAAGACATACTCAGAGGCTCTGAGTAAAAATTTACCTAAACAGCAGAGGCCTCCAAAGCAGACACCCAAACAACTGCTACCTCAAGACACCCCACAAGCAACACATAAACCACAAAATCAGTGTGCAAAGCAGTCACAGCCCTTAAGGCCAAATACAACACCAAACATACTTGTCATAGGTGACTCCATAGTCAGACACACTGACGTCCCACTCACCAGGCTGAACAAGGAGAGGGTCACAGTAAGCTGCCTATCGGGCTAGAATCTGCCACATAACACAAGCTCGGGTCACTCCACGGCAAGTACAAATATGACACAGTCATTGTCCATGCTGGTGTGAATGACCTGAGGCACCTCCCTGGACTACATGAAAAGAGACATAGAGGAGCTCTCTGATTATGTAGCCCAGGCAGGTATGACCCTGACCCTGAGCAGTATCCTTCCTTCACCAAGAATGATGCCACAATATAAAGACAAGATGATCAGCTTTAACAATTGGCTTAATGTCTGGTGTCATTCAAAGGGGATCCAGTGTCTGTCTGCCTGGGATGACATGCTTGACAAGCCATGTTGTTTCAAGGGACGGCTTGCACCTGTTACCCTGGGATTCCAGATATTGGCTAAGGCTCTTGCCACCCCATAGTGCCTTTTTAGACAAGGCTCAAATTCTAAACCTACCACCCTAGAAAACAAAAATGGGAAGAAACTGAGGGTAATGCTGCTCAATGCCAGAAGTCTAAATCTCAAAATGCACGCACTCGAGGCCCTTCTCAGTATGGAGAACATCGATGTCTGTGCTGTAACTGAAACCTGGTTCAAGGCTCCTGAGAGCACCCGGCACTATTAGGTTTTACCTGATATCATGCGTTCCGCCCCAAAACCCGGACCACACCACAAAAGGAGGGGTGTATCCATATTCATAAAGGATACCCACACCTCCAGGTTGGTGGCAATGCAAGCTCGGAAACCATCCAGGTGCAACTAACCATAGGCAAAACTGCTCTACAAATTGTAGCATGCTACAGGCCACCCTCTCAAACTCAGGAACCCCACACAGCCTTCCTGAAGACACTGGAGGGTATAAATGTATCTCCAAACACCATCATATTGGGTGACTTCAACTACCCGAATATAGACTGGGAACATTACTCAAGCCATAACTTTCTAGCCCAACGGTTCCTGGAGTTCATAAATTCAAATGCCATGGAACAGCTAGTCACTGTTCCCATGAGAGGAGAAAATATACTAGATCTCATTATCACAAACATGGGGACAAAATGCTCCACACCGGAAGTATATCCCTCATTAGTGAGATCTGATCATAAACTAATCTCACTGGAAATCCACAATCCGCCCCCACCCCAAACAAAAAAGACCACAGTGAAGAACTTCTCTAAAGCAAACCACACTACTCAAGACTGGTGTGGTATCCTTCAAGGCCCCTGAGCCAGTGGAAACCACAACCCAAGCTGCGGAAGCCCTTACAAATGCCTTCTATGAACACCTCCAGGACTGCATGGATCAGGCAATCCCAAATAAAACCAAGATTCTTTCCACAAAGGGCAAACGTCCAGTCTGGTGGACCCCAGCCATTAACAAACTTTACAATAAGAGGAGAAAGCTATTACATGATAGAACAAAATCCATAAAAGGGAAGTCACCTTGATCATTATTAGTAAAAAAATACGAGCACTCATAAAATCAACTAAGGCCAATTTTGAGAGAAAAATTGCCATGGATTCAAAGGACAATCATAAGGCCTTTTTTAGCTATGTTAGGAACCTGGGTGGAAACTCCCAGATATGCTCAATATGATACAAAAATCACTGAACCCACAGACATTGCCAACATACTGGCAGACAGGTTCAGCGCAAACTTCACCCCCCTCCCCCCCCCCCAAAGGAGAGATAACTATCCCAGCGGTGTGTAGCCTCCCAGACATCTCAAATGCGCAGGTGAAAGCTGCTCTCTCTAAAGCTAAAAACACAGCATCAATGGGACCGGATGGTGTCCCCGGCTGTGTGCTACATGAGCTAAATGAGGAATTAAACCCACACATAAGGCAGCTGTTTAATCTCAGCCTTACCACAGGATACGTGCCCAAGGAGTGGCGTACGGCAACTGTGGTCCCACTCCACAAAGGTGGTGCCTCTATGGACCCTGGTAATTACCACCCAATAAGCTTAACAAGTCTAGTCTGCAAAGCTATGGAGAGGATCATAATGGAGCTCATAAACAAAGATATAGGGGACTTGCAGACATTGGACCCGACCCAGTTTGGCTTCGTCAAGGGCAGATCATGCCTTTTGAACTTGGTCAACTTCTTCGAAACAGTCACCAAGGCCATTGATGAGGGAAAGGCAGTCCATACAGCCTACCTTGACCTTGCAAAGGCTTTCGACACAATACCCCACTCAGGTATTGTAGAAAACTTACCAGCTTAAATGTAAACCCATATGTCACAAGATGGGTTGCAAACTGGCTTAAGGACAGAACCCACAGGGTTAGAGTTGCTGGGGCTATGTCAGACTCCAAGCCGGTCACAAGTGGTGTCCCACAGGGCTCGGTCCTTGGCCCCCTATTGTTCGGCATCTACTTCTCAGAAGTACAGGCCAACATGGGAGGACTTTGGCTGACAAAGTTTGCAGACGACTGCAAACTGGGCGCCATAGTGGAAAGTGCATCGGACACAGATATCCTTCAGAAGGGACTCACAGAAACAGATAGCTGGTGCCAGAGCCATGGCCTGAAGTTAAACGCCATAAAATGTATAGTCATACCCTTCGGGAAAAACAAGGTAACCCCAAGCTACCATATAGGTGGCAATCCACTAAGCACAGAAGAGGTTATCAGGGACCTGGGGACCCAGGTTGACAGTGGCCTTTCTTTTGACACTCACGTTGCTAAAGTGGTTAGAAAGACCTTCTACATTGCCCACCTGATCATGAAGGGATTCACATCCAGATCTAGTGAGGTCATTGTTCCCCTGTACTCTTCACTTATCAGACCAATGATTGAGTACAATGCCCCATTCGGGATGTATCTCACCCGACATCTGCAGCAATTGGAGAGACCCCAAAAGTTCCTCACCAAAAGGATAAAGGGACTCCAAAATCTGTCATATGCTGCCAGATTGAAGAAACTCCAGCTCTATTCAGTTGCATACCGTCTGCTCAGAGGTGACATGTGCCTGACATACAAGGCCATGTCCAACCCGGAATTAATGGATATGCTCCACCTCAAAAAATCCAAATCCACCAAAACCACTAGAACAAGCAACTTAAACCTTAGCACGGATATAAATAGGACATGCTGGAGGGATAGATTTATCACTCAGAGACTCCCTATGCTGTGGAATAAAATCCCAGTCCATGTGAGGCAGAGCACCTCGCTGGCTCTGTTCAAGAGAAATCTTGACCTGTGGATGGGAGATCGTAGGTTTACCTCGGGAATCATCTCTGTGTCACTGCTGTTCAGAGGCACAACAAACTAATGGGCACAGTATTTTTTCATACAAGGGGTGGCGTAAGCCACAAAACTTTGGGCTAGGCTTATAAATGCCTTAGGGCAGATAGCCTAGTATAAACCTATGAACCTATAAAATGCCCACTGCTTTCTCCCTCCCCACATGATCCACCCTGACTTTTCCACTCCACTGCTACCACAAGCACATATACTTTCTCACTACAGCCTGTTTCCACTAACATAATCAAGGGACTCCTCCTCAAACCCAAAGACAGCACTAACTCTCCTGACTACCTTCCTGTAAAATATCTTAGGTAGCAGCTAATGCCATTGCATATCTTATATCCATTCTTATTACAGCTCTTTCCTAGAATTTGATGTCCCAACTCTCTGGAAAAATCCTCCATTATACTATTACACAAAGGTGGCAGCTCCATTGAATTGTCAAACTCATCAACCTCCATCCATCAACACAACCCAAATGACACATAGCCCACAAACTCAGTGTGCCACTCAACCACAGCCCATAAGGCATAACAACGTACCCAACACTCTAGTCATAGCTGACTCTATAGTCAGGCACACTGATGTTCCACTCATCAGGCTAAACAAGGAGAAAGTTACTGTCAGCTGCCTGTCAGGTGCCAGGATCCACCACATAACGCATGCACTCAGGTCACTCCACAACAAGTAAAAATATGACTTTGTCATTGTCCATGTTGGTGTGAATGACCTGAGACGTACTTGCTTGGACTACATGAAAAGGGACATGGAGGAGCTGTCCGATATTGTAGCCCAGGCAGGTATGACCCTAGCCCTGAGTAGCATCCTGCCGTCACCCAGAATGATACCACAGTACAAGGACAAAATGATTGACTTCAACAATTGGCTAAGCTTCTGGTGTCATTCTAAGGGGATCCAGTATCTGTCTGCCTGGGATGACATGATCGACAAACCACAATGCTTTGCCAGAGATGGCCTGCACCTGTCATCCCTGGGATTCTGGATACTGGCTAAGGCTCTAGGAACCCCTGTAGTGCCTTTTTTAGGCAAGGTTCAAATGACAAATTCACCATCCTAACAGGTACAGGCAAGAAGAATCTGAGGGTATTGCTACTCAATGCTAGAAGTCTAAACCTCAAAATGCACTCACTCAAGGCACTCCTTAAAATGGAGAACATCGACATCTGTGCAGTGACAGAGACCTGGTTCAAGGCTGCAGAGAGTACCCCTGCATTACCAGGCTATAATTCATACCACACCTTTCGGCCACCTAACCTGGACCGAAACACTAAAGGCGGAGGCGTGTCCATATCCATTAAGGATATCCACACCTCCAGGCTAGTTGCTCAGCGTAACACATCCGAGATTATCCAAGTGCAACTAACTCTGGGCAAGACCTCAGTCCAAATTGTAGCTTGTAACAGATCCCCCACCATGCCCCAGGATTCCCACTCCTCATTTCTTAATACACTGGAAAATATTAGGGTACAACCTAACACCCTAATAATGGGCGATTTCAACTACCCTACCATTAACTGGGAAAACTACTCATGAACCAACTCTTGTGCTCAACGTTTTCTGGAATTCATAAATTCCAAAGCCATGGATCAACTTATCCACACCCCACCAGGGGCAGCAATATCCTAGACCTGGTTATTACCAACATGGGCAACCGGTGCTCCACACCAGAGGTCAATTCCTTGTTGGTCAGATCGGACCACAGGCTAATCACCCTAGACATCCACACCCCTCCCCTACGCCCCATTAGGGAAACCACAGTAAAAAATTTCTCCAAAGCCAACTTCACGCTTCTTAAGACAGAAGTGGCAAACTTCAAGTCACCCATGCTGACGGACAATAGAGATATGACTGCTGAATCCTACACAAATGCACTTTATAAGCACTTACACAAGTGCATGGATCATGCAATCCCTAACAGAACCAAGATGCTATCCTCCAAAAAAAGTAAGCCAATCTGGTGGTCCCCTGCCATAAATAAACTGTACAACAGAAGAAAGAAACTGTTGCAAAAAAGAGTAAAATCCCATGATTGGAGAAACTCCCTTGTCAGCCTCAGTAAAAAGCTGAGATCCCTCATAAAATCCTCCAAAGCTAGTTACGAAAACAAAATCGCTACTGATTCTAAAGCCAACCACAAAGCATTCTATAGCTATGTCAAGAATCTCAATGCCATCTCTCAGATCTGCTCTGAGTTACAGCACAAAGGCACTAAATATACAGAACCAACTGATATTGCCAATATCCTGGCAGATAGGTTCAGTGCTAACTTTACCTCCCTGTCATCCCCTAAAGGGCCCATCTCTATACCAGAAGAATGCAAAGTTCCTGTAATTATGGCTGCACAGGTAAAAAACACACTATCCAAAGCCAAGAACACAGCATCTATCGGACCTGATGACATCCTAGACTGTGGTCTACATGAACTACAGAATAAACTGGCACACCACCTAAGTACCATGTTCAATCATAGCCTCACCTCAGGCTATGTGCCCACTGAATGGTGCACAGTGACAGTTATCCCACTCTACATAGGGAGAGCCACCACAGACCCCAGAAACTACTGCCCCATTAGCCTGATGAGCCTGGTCTGCAAGGCTATGGAACGTATCATGGAACTTATAAACAAAGACATTGGTAATCTACAAACTCTGGACCCCTCCCAGTTCGGGTTTGTAAAAGGCAGATCATGTCTCCTAAACCTGATAGACTTCTTTGAAGCAGTCACCAAAGTCGTAGATGATGGTAAGGAGGTTCACACAGCATATCTAGATCTCTCCAAGGCTTTCAACACCATCCCCCACTCTGGAATTATACATAAACTCACTAAACTAGGTATAAATCCCTATGTCACAAGATGGGTTGCCAACTGGCTCACTGACAGAACCCACACTGTGAAAGTAGCAGACTCCAAATCCAACTTCAGACCAAGACCAGTGGAGTACCACAGGGTTCAGTCCTGGGTCCTCTCCTGTTTGGTATCTACTTCTCTGAAGTACAAGCCAACACAGAAGGTCTTTGGCTAATGAAGTTCGCAGATGACTGCAAACTAGGAGCCATAATCAAAACTCCAAAAGATGTGGACATCCTACAAAAGGGCCTCGCTGAGACAGATGCCTGGTGTCAAAGCCATGGCCTCAAGCTCAATGCCAAAAAGTGTATTGTCATCCCTTTTATTAAAAACTCAGTACCCATGAACTACCACATAGGTGGTAGTCTTCTTAACACTGAAAGTGTGATAAGAGACCTTGGGACACAGGTGGACAGTAGTCTCTCCTTTGATAATCACATCACCACAGTAGTCAGGAAATCCTTCTACGTGGCACACCTCATAACAAAAGGTTTCTCATCCAGGAAAAAAGAGGTCATTGTTCCCCTCTACTTGTCACTCATTAGACCCATTATAGAGTACAATGCCCCTTTTGGTATGTACCTCACAAGACATCTACAACAATTAGAAAGGCCACAGAAATACCTCACAAAGAGGATTACCGGCCTCAAACAGATGACCTATGCAGACCATCTCAAAAAACTGCAGCTTTACTCCATTGCATATCGCCTACTCAGATGCGATCTCTGCCTAACACACAAAGCTATGTCAAACCCAAAGCTTTTAGACATGCTCCACTTAAATAAATCCCAATCCCTATGAGCTACACGGTCTAGGGACCTAAACCTTGTCACCACAATAAACAGAACATGCTGTAGGGATAGATTCCTGTCCCAGAGACTTCCCATACTCTGGAACAAACTACCTATCTATATCAAACAAAGCTCCTTATTAGCGCTCTTCAAGAAAAATCTTGATATCTTGATGTTTGGATAGGAGATAGGAAATTCACCCCGGGGATCACTTCTGTGGCTCTGCTCGACAGTGGCACAGGAAAATAATTTTCTTGGGTGGCGAAAGCCAGGGTACCTTTGGCTAGGCTTATATAGGCCCTAGGGCCAATAGCCTAGTACCTACCTATGAACCTATGAACCTACTTGCTGGTTCACAGTTATCTGTCCAATTGATACCAAGCAGTTAGATGGCTTGACTCCCTTGCTGCTTTTCAAGACACCTCCACTGGAGTTCCCCAAAGCTCTATCCTTGCCCCCCCCCATTTAACATCTTTACTGATGACCTATATACCCCCTCCCAACAGAGTACATTAATACAGTATGCAGATGACTCCACAGTCATCTGTCCATCTGACACTATACCACATCTCCAACAAATTACCCAAACTACTTTTACATCTATTGAGATCTGGATTTTTAATAATCATATACTCCTTAACCCCATAAAAACTAAACTTATACTCTTCACCCCAAAGCATACTCTATGAAGAAAAGCCAATTTACTATTTTCTCACAGAACAATACTATAATTGAACATGTCTCCCACACAAAACTACTAGGGGTAACCATTGATGAACACCTTAAGTTTGAGCTACATATACATTATAACATTTGTCCTGGTCCCCTTCAATGAAGACATCACACCAAAGACATTTGATGACCTTTATTAAACTCCCATAACATGATTGTTAACCAGTATTCATTAATTTCAACCAAAACATGATACAAGTGAAAATAACATCAATGTAACATTAACAAAGGACACCGTGACCCCACTCATCCTGATCATTATGCAGTGCCCATACCTCCACTCGCTTACTTATGAAGCAGCGTACCACCACTCACTTCAGTTACCATTTATTGAATTACCTCCAACCAAATAAGCAGCTTACCTCCACTTGCTTATTTACTTATCAAGCAGTGCAACTGCTCACTTGATCAACCAGCGCAACTGCTCACTTGCCTTTCCTTATCAAGCAGCGCAACCTCTCACTTGCCTTTCCCAACTTATTGAATTGAACATCTGCCACCAGAGGGGGGACAGAAGATGGCATGCCTGCCCCTCTTCTCTGGCCCTACCAACTGAAAATACCCACAATCCCAACTAAAAGGAGGGAGGGTGGGTAGTCAGTTCACGCCAAAAATGTGACTCCTCTTGTGGTTACACTTGCCTAAAATCCTCTACGCCCTTCCTATCCTTACTTAATTTACTCCAAAACATCTCTCATTCCTATTTAACCCTATCCTCCCCTTATCCTCCTAATTCCTACTACTCTATTTATCTAGACTCACATTGAAGATGTCCTTGGACAAATCAGTCTGTTCCAAACCTCATTTGTCCCAGTTCTCTTCAATAAAGATATTGCACTGAATGACATTTGATGACTTTTATTAAATATCTATAACATGATTGTTAACCAATATTCATTAATTTCAACCAAAACATGATATAGGTGAAAATAACATCCATGTAACATTAACATAGGACAGCATGACTCCACTCATTCTGATCATTAAGCAGCGCCCATACCTCCACTCGCTTACTTATGAAGCAGTGTACCACCACTCACTTCAGTTACCATTTATTGAATCACCTGCAGCTTACCTCTGCATGCTTATTTACTTATCAAGCAGTGCAACTGCTCACTTGATCAAGCAGCGCAACCACTCACTTTCCTTTCCTTATTAAGCAGAGCAACCACTCACTTGCCTTTCACAACTTATTGAATTGAACATCCATCACCAGAGGGGGAACAGAAGAGGGCAAGCCTGCCCCTCTTCTCTGCCCACCAGCCTAACCAGGCTGTTCCCTGTCTCTCCGACCAAACTTCCAACAACTTAACCACCATTAAGGAATTAGGCCAAACATCATTTGGTGTATTCCATCCACTCTAACCAAGCTGGATCTGTGTCAGCCTTCCTAAAACCCTATCACATATCTATTGAATATAGCCATTTGCCTAACAGCTGAAAGCAAACCCGTGATCCCTCTCCTATGCTAAAGTAACAAATGATAACCTCATAATCTAGTATAACCACTGTGCAAGAGCTAAATAATCCTGCCCCAAGGGCAAATGGAATCCTCGCAGTGATTTCTAGGGCATTACTGACCAAATGGACCATTCAAACACTAAACCCCTGCCCCTTAAAACCAGGCAAAGGCAATTGCATACCATCATGCCACGTTGCAACCCCATTTTACCACCCGATGAATATAATAACCAAATGAGGTCTCTTCACCTGAAACTATCTAGTGGTAACTGAATACCCTCACATCAGATTGCAGCCCCATTTAACTGCCCATTGAATAACCATCACATGCGTTCTGTGATCAAAATTCCAATTGCACCATCTTGTCTAACTGCAGCCCTGTTTAACTGCCCAATGTATCTATTAATATTCAAATGATATCTCCTTTAAATCAGTATTGTAGTAATCTGCGTCACCAACTTTCTGCTATAAACATTCAATAACCTCCTACCATGTCATGACCAACAAACCACCCTGCAATGACTGATAACCTGTATCCATGTCAATACCTACCCAGTGATCCACCAGAAATGTAGGAAGTCCTATGTAGCCCAAAATGAGGGCATGTAGCATACATACCATCATGCCCCACTGCAACACCCTTTTTCCCCCAATGGGTCTACTAATGATTAATGAAAATATTTTTTGTAATTGATCATTTGCATACTCATCCTGGCATCATGCCCACTACCCATATGAAGAATAAACATCTGGCATCCAAACCCACCTTGTTAATGAGTTCAAGCTCATGAAAAGACCACCCTAAACATAGACCCATGACCCTCTATTTGCAAACCACCACCCCTTGCATACCACTTAACTTGACAGTGCCAATATCTGCCAACCTTTACACTAATACCTACCATAAACCTTCCAGCATATGCAACACTGCTCAGGATTGAAAAACTTAACCTAACGTTAACACTCCTACAACTGTAGCAGTCACAGGTAAATCCTCCTTATCCAAAAATGTCCCACCTTGTTCACATGCCCAACGAATAAACTCAAAATCCCTTGCACCAATCTCCTATACTGACAACCGCAACAGAATTTCACCCAAATCACAACACCCCCACCCTATAACTCCTGCAACAAGCATCTAATCCCTCTAATCTAACACCCTCAGATAGCAGCACTTACAACCCATACCACTGCCATATTAACCAAGTGAAAATGGACCCTACTCCCCCAAGTGCTCCTGCTAAACTATGATGCCTGCTATATTGGAACCAGTGTCAAAGTCTTACATCCCTCCTTCAGTCGTCCTACCCTGGTCATACTAACCTACACATTCCCCATTCCTACCTTACTATAACTTCAGATGCATGACCTTCCTTATGAGAAAGAACTATTCCTACAAATTGACCCCCACACTCCTTGATTCAATAAAAGTCCATAAGGAAATCTCATCTATTACCCACATAACAAAATCAGGCTGTTGCAAATACCCAACATGCCTTCCTCATCTATCACCTGTATGTCCATATACCTACCCACACACTGAGAGTGTATAAACTACATGCCACCTACCTATATAAACCCCGCCCCTTGTAACTAAACAATGCTGATAAGGGAAAGGCTGTATGTTACTGCAACAAGCCTCCATGCTCGACGAGAACTCTACCCTAAGGGAAAATAACACCCCAAGATCCCCTAACCTGAAAAGGACTAAATGACCTTATTCATTAGGACAGTACCCTACCTGAAGATGGGCCCTAAACTACCCATAATAAAAACTTTAAAAACCACTTCACTGATCTCCTGACATATATCCTCCTTACCAGTCCCCACAGCACTCATATGCCGCACCCAGTCTCACTAAACTGAAGAGGTAAAACTGTATCACCACCTGTGAGCATAATCCATGCAGCTCCATCAGTCAAAATCAATTTACAGCAACATCCATCACCTAGTAATACCACATCCTTCACGCCATCAGCTGATATGACCTCTGCGCTGAACCATCTGTGACCGCATTGTGTAACACTGCAACTGGTGAAAGATTCATCATAGCACCGCCATCTGCAAAGAAAAATGATATGTAAGTCATATGAAACAGAAATATTCTGATACAACTTAGCCCCCTTCATCTAACTCCCCAACTCACGGCCAGCTTCACTATAAACAACTGAACCCACTGAACTCCCTCTCCCAGGCAGTCAAACTCATAACCCATGAAACAAACTCATAAACCCTCTCTAATTATGTCAGGCTTCTGAGAATAAAGAAATAAGTTTGTATGTAACCCTCCCTGTCCCCCTTAGCAACTGAAAGAGTTAATAGATAACAGTGCATTAGCATGAACTTTCTGAAATGTAGGAAATCTGAAACTGATGGCTAACCAAGCTTTAAAGACATCCAGTATGTTGCCAGATAACCACAATTTATGGAAAGAGGCCAAAATATGAAACCAACTGTAGGGCATTCCACACATACCTCTTAGAGCAAGAAATCCAGACAAAGCCACAACCCAAGAGACCAAACTATGAAGTTACAGCTAGGCAACTACCTTACCGT
Organism: Protopterus annectens; assembly: GCF_019279795.1. NCBI lineage: Eukaryota > Metazoa > Chordata > Ceratodontiformes > Protopteridae > Protopterus > Protopterus annectens. Next base: position 794,037,330 of record NC_056732.1, on the reverse strand, counting down.
TCACAGTAGGGAAAACCTTCAAAAAGGGGGGCCCATGGTTCCAAAAGCTGACAAAACAGGTTTGGTGCAAGCACAACATTCAAAACGGGACTTTTTTTTTTTTTTTTTTTTTTTTTTAATAATCCAGAAAGGTATGATAAGATGAAAGGAACAACTAATATTTCCACCCCATGACTAACAAAATAAAAAATTATCTTCGGCATGTTAAAAACTGGCCAGGTGCCCGACAACAGTCATTAAAGACCCTGTAGTGCAATAATTCCACTAATAACTCAGATAAGGAAACTTGGCTATTCTAGTAAGACTCTCTATATATGAGACATACACCACTCAACCTCCCAACAAGTCAAACCAAGGGAAAAAACAAAAAGGAAGGGGAATATCTGTGCAACTAATGGGCGATCCAAACATAAGGCCTCACTCCATACTACCCACACTTATAATGCAATGCAGGAAGTCAAAATGGAAATCTAGCAGCGCGTCTGCACCATTTTATATATTACCTTTTGTTGACTGGGGTAGACAAATGAGATCACAGGAGACAAATCACAGGCTCTGGCCAGGTTACAAACAATAAAAATGCAGACAGAAGCACTTTAAACCTTTGCAGCTTGTATTCTATTAGCCTATAAACTTTCTATCAGCATTTAGACACATACATCAACATTGAAAACATAGTCTGTCTACAAACTGTTGACCTTAAGCCACATAAAATTATAATTTTACAGATACACTTACGATACTGCACGAACACTTATGAGATTCATAATGATATACACAGCACAACTTTCACGTGTATACCACATGCAATTTAAGTAAACCTATTTTCTCACTTGCAAGAAGCTTCTTAGTCTCTCTCTGGTTCTGCCATTTGACTTCCTTACTTCCTTCCTACAGATTCTGCCACATTGAGTGTTGAATCATGCACAAAATATTATGTAATGAGAGATTGCCTCAGGGGATGAAATGTGAAATGAGAAAGTTATTTTACCATTTCTCCATGACTTACCAATGGGAAGGAAAACCACACACCTTGCCAACTGCCACTTAATGCATGTCTCGATGCCTTGACCTCCAATACTCCCCCTGCTTCACCCAAACCTAACTTTACCGTTGGGCTGACCCGCAACATGCATGTTCTCTCCTCCTCCACTCCCCCACCCCCATCGCAATGGCAAGCACTCCACTGTGTATGCCCAGAGAGCAACTTGCCTTGCAGCCCATGAAACTGGGTATGAAATCCAAAAAACAAAACCACCACCACTAAGGAGCTAACTGCCAGAACATAAAACCATAATGAATGCCCTTTTTTTTTTTTTTTAATCTCTAAACAAGCATTTTATTTGAATTAAGGAATCTGTTTTACCCAGATCATAATGTTGTAATGTAAATACTGAAGAAAAGCAAATAGTGTTCCAATTTTGTCTCAGAACATGCATTTATTTTCAAGCAAGATCGGTATTTTAGAACTCAACTGAAATCCCACATGCGTATTTATATAAGATGTAACTGAGGGACGTGGATGTATGCCTAATTTCTAGTACTTTAAGAAAGGAACCAGACAAAAATGATTGTTTAGTCCTTTAAATCCCATGTTGCTTACCATGCCTAACAATTTGATATTGAGTGTTAAGGCTATAAGCTACAAACAAACTACTCTCTATAGTCCTGGGTTTGATGTGTATACCCTCTGTCCACTTAATATGCGATACTGAACTAAGAGCACAGAATTTTAATGCATGATGTTGATTATTTTGTGTTCTATGCACCGAAAGGCTCTTTGTCCCGCCTATAAAACTAGCATCAGTACAACCAAGATCAACAGAGAAAAGCCAGCTCAACATCAGCATTTACAGGCTACACTTACTAAATAACCCAGAGGAATACAGTCCTACAAAAATTAAATTATGCTCCTCTGAGACATCTTTAAACATAATGGCCACCCTCACCTGCCACACATTCTCTCCTATCCCCCACCCCCATCGGGGTTCAGTAAGTAAGGCAGAAACAAACCTCCCATATATGTGATAGTTTTTTTTTTTTATAATACATTGCACAGCACATGGGTGGCAGCAAACTCCTCCCTGTGAAATGGCCATTGCAGCTCCCTCCAGACCCACACTACTGAAAGAGGCTAAGACAGATACTCCATAGTTTTCTTTGGTTTTTGGATTCCTTTTACCGATATAACCACTGGCGTTCTGGTGTGCTCACTTCCCACCCAAAATAGTCAAGGAAACTGAAATTACGAGGCAGACTAGAAAGGCAGCTTAACTGCTCCTTGACAATGGCCTTTACTCACGGAGCCCTCCCCTGACATCTAAATGCCCGCAAACACTCCAATGCTATCAAAGAAGCCATCCAGCACAACAAACCCCTCCTGACCCCCCTGCTCCCACCAATGCCCTGCAACATCACTTCTGCACATCCCTACCAAGCTAGAGGAAAACCAGCAAACCAATGAAAAAAACATTAAATATATAATAAGTATAACCACTACAGAAACGCAATGAGACACTATCGTGAAAAGCCCAAGCAAGGTGATTGAGCTGTGCAAATACCAAATTGCTTCAACTGCCGAAATGTTAACAAAGCATGAACACTGCCCTAAAACCTGAACAACAAGAGCCTTACGGCATCCCACCATAATTCCCAGGTAAGCCTAACAGACATACCGACTATGCCCTACTCTAGAGAAGAAAATTAATAAATAAATAAGTATATACCAACTACCTGCCACCAAGAAGTACACTAAGGCCTACCCTTTCTCCTGGTATACCTACAGGTCATCATAGGTGTACCTTGCCATAGCAAGTTCATGCCAAAAACGTGACTCCTACTCTGGTTACATTTGCTTAAATCCATTTAAGCCCCTCCTTATCTTTACTTCATTTCCTCCCAAACATCCTTTATTCCTATTTAACCCTATCCTGCCCTTATCCTCTTAATTCCTACTACTCAACTTATCTAGCCTCACATTGACGATATTCCTGGACAAATTGGTCTGTTCCAAACCTCATTAAGAAAACACACAGGAAACTTGGAACTCTCTACAGACACAAATGTTTCCTGGACATTCAGACTAAACACACTCTAGCCACTGCCTACCTCTTACCTAAGGTGACCATTTTGTTACAGGACCTAAACTGGGACACTTGAGGGCTGCCCCGGGAAGGCAGGTCTGCAATCCCATTCTCCCAGTCCCCGTGGGAGTGGAGACAGGGCAGCCATGTTATCTCACACTGGGGCAGGCAGGTTGGCCTCCCGTCCTTCATCAGGCACTGTGTGATGTCACTCTGTGAATAGCACCACCCAGGAGGCAAGAGGCCAAATGCCAGGAGGCTTGAAGTGATGCACATTCGTCGGTGCCTGGCATGGTCGGGGTGAGAGACTGAGGTGTGCTGCAAAAAGTGCAGAGATGGGGGGACCCAAGGCCATCTCCCCTGCGAATATGAAAGGTGCAAGGCAAAGTGGAGAACTGGTGTCACAGAAGTCTAGATGAGGGACTGTCTGAGGCTTCATGGCCCAGCAGAGTTCCATGAGGCTGAGAAGATCCCCTGAGAGGTTCCAAGAGTACGCATGACACTGCATTATTTGGCAGCAGTTAGGAGGTATGTAACCCTGGAAAAGAGCTCTCTGTCCTAGGTAGAAGTGGAACCACAAAGGGGTCAGTCCTGATAGAAGTCTAGAAGGGAGAGAGAGAGGTGGAAAGTGACTGGTATAGGACAGCTCTGGCCTGGGTGAGAGGATACAGACCATGGCCTGCTGGGATGAAAGTCTGGAAGGTGGAGAGATGCAGATAGTGGCAGGGCTGTGCAAGGTCCATCCTGGGTGGGGAGGTCAGGCAGAGCTCCCCATAACAGAAGTCCTTAAGGGAGCACTAAGGTGGACAGCAGCGGGGACTGGAGAGCTCCTGCCTTGGTGAGTGGGGTCAGGCACAGCCCCCCATGATGGAAGTCCTTACGGGAGCAACTGGTCGACAGTGGTGGGGCCTGGAGAACTCCTGCCTGAGTGAGTGGCATCAGGCAGAGCTCCCGATGATGGAAGTCCTTGAAGAAGCACCAGGGTGGATGGCAGAGGAGCCTGGAGAACTCCTGCTGGGGTGAAGTCATCCAACTTCACCCCATAACTGACAGCATCCTTGAAAAATCTCAGAGTCCCTAGATCTTCTCTGGATGGGAAAGCAGGGGGACTCTGAAGCCTTCATGAGAGAGGATCTGCCCCTCAGTGGCGGAGGGGAGTTCCAGAAGAGTGGAAGGGATCAGAGTGAAGCTCCCGTGACAGGGCCCGAGGGCATGAATGATCTGGCACAATTTGGCAGCCTGCAGGAGACCTCCCTGACATGGAGGGCCATGGCTGGGGAAGGTCTCTTAGCCAGGTCAAAGGGGAGGACTGTAGGGTTTGGCCCTGACAGAAGTTAGCATGGGAGCACCAGGCAGATGAGTTTAGGGCCTGGAGAGCTCCTGCCTGGGTGAGTGGGGTCAAGCAGAACCCCCCATGATGGACGTCCTTGATGGAGTGACTGACTGATGGCAGCAGGACCTGAAAGACTCCTGCCAGGGCGAAGGTATCCGACCTTACCCCATACCCAATGGCATCCCTGAAAAATTGCAAAGTCCCCAGAGCTGTTTAGGATGGGAAAGCAGGGGGACTGGCCACCTTGGGAAGCCAAGTCACCATTCAGACTGAGTGTCCCAAAGACAATGTTTGAGATTCTGGGACAGAGACTTCCAAACTGGGACTGTCCTGGAAAGACTGGGAGTGTTGGTCACCTTACTCTTAGCCTCTCTTTTATATGGAGCCCCAGTTCTCAATAAACTACAACCCTGCCTAAAATCTAAGCTTGAATCTTGCTACAACAAAATTGCTAACTTTGCCATCAATGCAAAATGCTCCTCTCCTCACTGCATAGCCCTCCACAAACTAAATTGGCTTGAACTTCCACTTCACCTTACCTACATTCAGCTAATCATAGCACATAAAATTATTAATACACACATGGCCTGCCCAGCCTTAAATACAATCAACTCATACATACCAAACAGATCGCTTAGGTCATAAAATAACCAACTTGTACAAGAGCATCAGCCAATGAAATCATTCAGAAAAAAACTTATACTCCTTCTCCATAGCTAAAATCTGGAAAACCCTCCTCTTATTTTTAAGATCCAACTACAGTCTCATAACTTTCAAAATTGCACTTAAGGAACACCTTTCTAAATCCTGGATAAGCTCCTGCTCATCCCAAGGCTGATAACTCATGACATCTTCAGACTTATTCCTCCATCCATTCTTACTATTAACTCTATCTGCTTTAATCACCTTACTTTAACTTTTTCCTCTCTCATCCTCTATCATTCTCTTAACTCTATCTGACTAACTGAATATACTATGTCCTTTTAATCTACTTCTCTTCTTCCATGTTCCTACTACTACACCCATTCCTTATTTTATTTCCTAAACTACCTTCTCTACTACTTTAAATTTTCCTTATGACTACACCAGTAATTTATGCCATGAATAGCATAGTCACTACATGTAAAATAATAAAACTATACTTTGTAGGTATTTTTTGGTTAGATTTATGCTACTGATAAGGTGAAATTATTTTTTTGCTACTGTCAAGTGAATGCTTTTGTATATACTATTACAGTTTATCTTTTTGTTTAACTTTTTTGTGGAGGTTTTCTCCCCGGGCCTCCACTGAAAATGGGTTCTTTATGGCCCAGTTGGAGTTTTCTGATAAACAAATGTCAAATAAATAATAAATACATTTCCTGTAGTCACACAACTTCAAGATTAAGAGGTTTTATGTACCAATACATTGCTTTCCTTTTACATGGTCTGGACAATCCCCTCACATTTAATGATAGAAATAAAATATGTTGCATGTGATCACTATTCCTGGTATAGGATCTAAGCTGAGTTAACCCCCTATTACTACTAGCCCCAGATGTATGTATATGTGGGGGGAGTGGTTATGTTCAAAATAATTCTTTCTCGTGTGATTAATACTTGCAGTATATCCAAACAAAAAAAATGATACGATCACTGGCGAAATATAGAGTAAAACCTTGATACCTCACTTATGTTGTCTGTGTCCTGTCCTGTTTGCAGTTAAATTCATGTTAAGTCAAATGTTCTATGTCAGATAAGAACTTGTCATTCAGCATCTTAGCGATATAGACATCGTTGATAGTTATTGCCTAAATAACCAACTAAAGCCATAGTAATCTGAGTTGTTTTCATGTGTTGTTGCACTGTGGATTATGGGTTTGGAAATATAGAAGAAAGGAACATAAAAACAAACAAAAAAGGCAGTTATCTAAATGACCATTTAAACCCTCTTTAACATCTTATTAGCACACTCACATTAATAGCGTTAAAGGTCCCACTGGCAAGTTTAGGAAAGTATTAGAAAGTCTCCATTTCAAGCAAGATATTGAATGGATATATGTATAGTCAAACTGAAGGTCATTGCATTTTTTTGCTGAGATATCGCAGCACTCATATAATCTGCCCCCCCCCCAAAAAAAAAACACATAGAGCTTTGCACTAGTTGAAACTTACAGAAAATACTAGTACCAAGGTGTCCAGTTTTATTATAGACTTAACTCAGTCTATAAATACGGTCAGTTCACAAATTTATAATAAATAGCAGATGCATATTGAAATGCAAGTGAAATAACCTTACTAACATTTGTCATAAATTCATTGGCCCTTTAAAATATTAATATGAGTAACCCTTTTGCATTTAACAAGGCTAAGCTGAATGAGTCATTTCTCTTTAACTGGTAGATAAAAACGGCCACAGAATTACTTCCACCTATGTTTTATCATTATAAATATTTACATACATATGTATGTATGCCTATATACATAGCCTGTATACATAGCTAAAAATGTTTATTCAGTATAAGTAACAGCAGAACTATGTTCTATTTTGTGTGTTTCTATACCCAACATTCATCTCTGGGCTTGAATGTATATATTTTATATGGGTGAGTGACAATTTATTGAATAGCAGTATACTGAAAGTAATAGTACTAAATGCGTTCGCAGACAGAACACACACTCCCACCTCTTACTGATATTATGTCTGTGCTTTCTTGGACAGAAGTACACCTTACTTATAGAACATCCATGCTTTTGCAAACAGAAGAAGCAAGCCTACCTTACGGATAGAATATCTGTGCTTTTGTGGACAGAAGAAACATGCTTACCTTACTGATAGAATGACCCTGCTTTCCCAGACAGAAGAAGCACAGTTAACTTACTGATAGAACGTCCTTGCTTTCATGGACAGAAGAAGCAGACAGCAGGAATACACAGTGCTTGAAGCTGCAGATATTAGAAGCAGACAGGACCAATTTTTTTAAAATTTCATGTGCAGACATGGAATCAGCAGTTATGTGTATCGACACATGCTGGTGTTGTTAAAGAAGAATTCCCTTAAAAAAGACATGCTTTTTTTTTTTTTTTTTTTTTTTTTAAATTAAAAAGTAAATGTTGTGACAGCAGGCCCTTCTCTACCACAGGGACCTAACTGACTGCCTAGGTCGCCTAGAGCTGAATCTGGCTCTGATTGCACCAGTACAGTGCCACTTAACAAACATTATCATTCCTTTGCTAGTGAACGTCAGAAATGAGTGAGTGCTGGAATGCATAACTGCAAGGGAAAAAAGTCCAGCTATTTACACATGTAGGTAAATAGGTTTTTTGATTTCAGCCTTTAAACTTTTCAATATGCAATATTATGACTTTCAGTATGTTGCTTTTCAGTAAGTTAACATGGCAAGGCTAGCCACCGAATGCTTGGAACATTAACTTTAGATGATGGTCACTGCTGATGTGAGACCGTGACCCCATGAACAAAAATCAGAAAAAGAGGGTTATGGTTGTATAGATGGATATATATCACTCTATTTATGGATATGTATATATGTATATATATATATATATATATATTTGGGTTTTACCAACTAATGTAAAACAAAACCAGACAACAGAAAACCAAATTAAGTGGAGGCTATGCCACCCACACCTCCCTTTGTTGGGTGCAGTGCCCTCCACACCCCCCTAACTATATATACTAACACCAGGATCGCACTAAAGTAGGGAAAAGGACATATACCTTTGACTTGCCTTAGAGTGCTACTTTTCAGTGAAATGAGTTTAAGGTGAAATGAACTTTCAGTGAAATGAACTTTAGGTGATTTGATCTCAGTGAAATGGTCTTTCAGTAAAGTGATATGAATCCATATATAAATATATATATATATATATATATATATATATATATATATATATATACATATATATATATATATATATAGAGAGAGGGATATACAGAGAATGAGAGATAGATATATCTTTATAAAAGCACACATATGTAGCTGTTATTTAAATAGTGCATAACTAATTTGGTGAACATCTTTGTGTGGGTGCAAAAATGAGTGACAAAATAAATGTGCAGGTATTCATTTGTGTGAATGACATTTGGCTGAATTCATTTTTATATAGTCTAGGTAAGTAGGAGTGTGCAGGACCATGAATGTTTGACCGAAAAGGGGGTGGTTGTGAAAATGTGTAACGCCCCCCCTGCCATCTGTGATGATGGAGTCAGACAAGTGCCAATCTTATTAACAATATTTTAAATTATTTACTACATAGAAAGAATAGCTTTTTTATTTTCTTGACAGAACAAAATATTTTTCAGAACGTCTGATCAGTTGTTTTTTTCATGTGAGGTTAAGAAAAAAACAGCCAGTGTCAAAACAGACTATTTCAAAGTGTTTATTTCATACCTTGTGAAGCTAAGAAAAAAAGACAACCAGTGTCAAAACATAATTTTACTTCCTTTTTGTTATTCATACCACAACAAAAATCATTCCTGTCAAGGTTACAGCTCACTATCTTGGGGCATTGACTTCATCAAAGGGTTTTTGGAAAGAGTTGGATGCTAGAAGTATTCTAGAAGCAGCAACTCAGTCATCTGTCCAAATGTTTACAAAGTACCATAAACTGGACTCCTTCGCCAGGTCTAGACAGACTTTGTTAGCACCATTCTCTTGGGGCTTATTGTCCCTCTTCCTTCTTCCTTCTAGTCAGTTTAAGATATGGTAATCTCATCATATTGGTAATGCTACAGCAGCATCAGTGATCAAATGAACTTAGTACCATTGTGAAAGTAAACTTTCTTTAACTTAGTAAGTAAACTTACTATAACTGATCATTACTTCAACAGACATTTTCTTCCTCCACCTATTTTTTTCTTTGCATGTTTTTATGCCAGGATGTTGGACTGTTTATTTTTATTTTCCTAGCATTGTCCTTTCATTGCTTTTGCCTCCCTGTCTATTAACATGAAATCCCTGAATGTTTTTGAACCCTGAACTAACTTTTATTCATCTCAGCTTGAGCTGACTAATAGTTTGGTCACATGTTAGGTGTCCTCAAAGCTTTGGAAGCTGTCAATCTGTTGAATCCTTGGCAGGCTCATATAGCTATGACTACTGCGGCAGTGATCATTTTAACATCTAATGTTTTGGTAAGTTTATTTATACATCTGTACTTTTCTAAATTATGATTAGATTTTGCATAGCATTAGTCTGAATTTTATTTTATTAGTTTACTTTTACAGAATGTTCCTCATCAACTTGATTTTCAGTAAAGACACAGACTAGAGCAATATTTCTTACTTTGTAAATTTTATCACCTACTTGTTAGCTAGTGAATGCCAAACAGGAAGAGTACATGCTATTAACTTATTTATTTATCCTCAGTTGAACAGGTTAGTCCCTCTAGGCTAGTAGCCTCTTTTCATGGGATACCCAAGGTGGTATTTATGCTACTAGGGGAAATTTGGCATGGTCATCAGGGAAATTTTCCTACTCATGATTGTTGTGAGTGGGACCCATTTTGCAGGAACACATCCTGTTCCCATTCCAGGTGCAGAGGCAGGCCAGAGAAACAGGTAGGCAGATGGAGAGAGAAAGGCATAATGAAGTGGTGAGAGAAACTGAGTAGAATGCAAATATTAAGACCATATGTGGGGTGCGGATTCTGAGCAGATGTTTCAAAGAAATCTGTTTGATGGAGATGAGTCAGGAAATGATGGATATATAATTACAATCCTCCAGTTTGTAGGCCTGCAGGATGATTTACATAAGGAAATGGTGATGCCGAGTAAGCCATAAAATGAAGGAAATGTTTCCTGGTGGAACATTATAGAAAAATGCAAAAGGAGGATGTAGAAACAATCCTGAAGAATAGTGGTGAGATGGAAAAGAAAACTAATGCAAAGTAAGTAAGTAATAGAAGGCAAAAGGGGAGTAGCATAAAAGAAGGCAGAAGAAAATAAAAAACAGAATCGTGCAAGAGATTCAAAGTAAATGGATATGTATGAAGTGTGGGGCAATTTAATAGCTTCTTTGGGTGTAAAAGCACATGAGGTAAGAGCATTTATTCTTATTAACAGACAGACATTTTGTGATAGTATATGTGATACTGTTTTTTTTCACTGGAAATATTTCTTGGAGAATACAAAAAAAAAGAAAGACTGTAACTCATGGAATCTTTATGTCATAAAACAGAAAAGAAATAACGTGAAATTTTAAACAGAGGTAGGAAGAGAGACTTTGAAAAGACATTTGAAAGCTTTATGTAAAGAATTACTGGACATTTCAAAAGTCTGTGACAGAAGGGGTTCATGAGCTGGTGGCTGGGATTGTAATATTGTGTTAAAAATAGAAAGAGAAAAAATCGACATATAGCAAGCAATATATTGTAAATATGAAGGGGAATATTGGGTGTTGTAAAATACTGCAGACAACCCCAAATATTTTTTTTTTGTGAAAAAGAAGAACATTTGATAAGTAACTGTGATGACAGAACATGTGGGAAACTATAGATGTTTTGGGATAGCCATATTCTGTAGAAATACAGTAAAGATATATGTAACATTAGCAAAAATGGGAAGATTAACTATTGTAGATTTAAAATGGAAAGGACAAGTATATAGAATTATAATTGTAAAAACTGAAAGCTTATTTCATCAAATTTTAGATTATGTAGTGATATATATTATAAATATAATAACAGAATACTTTAATTGTGATTTAAGAGGTGAGTGTAAAAAGAAAGGAAATTATATAAGAAAATGTTAGAAGTCATAAGATGTGCTAATTTAGAAATTTAGGACAAAATTAATGGACTTACAAAAGGGGTATTTAGAACTGAAATAGTTTTTTTATAGTATCTGAAGGTTTAGTTAAAGGAAAAGGGAAGGTAGCTGAAAGAGGGTTTTATCATCCTGCAATATGGCCAGAGATAAAGGAAAATGAGGAATATATAAAATAGGAAAAGGAATAAAAGGATACACATGAAAGCATGGAATGAAAAAGGAAAGAGATTAGAAATTCAGTTATGGAAAGATCATATTACTATCAGAACATTTTATGACAATCGGTCTGAATGGTGGATGATATTTAAGGAAAAATATAAAAAATGTTTTTTATACTTGTGATATGGTGTGAGAAAAATTGAGAAAGAAAATATAAAAGAACATATAATGACACATTGGAGGATTTAGAAAACACTGGCAGAAAATACTTTGACAAAGAATAAGAATTGCACAAAAAAATCAAGAAAAAATGCAAGAATTGTTATATAAGCAAATATATTTTTGTAAAGAAAAAGAGAAGTAATAGAATTACTTAAGCAGATTAGTAAAGGAAGATGGTAGTGTAATGAGAGAAGTAAAAATGTAAAAGGAAAAATAGAAACAGCTCAGGAAAAGATTATGACTAGTATAATACAATATGTACAACACATGTGTAAAAAGGAAGGCAGTCCAAAACATGGAAAGTAAACAAGTTAACAGAAAAGAGAATACAGAGTTGGTAAGATGTATTTAAAAGAGCTAGATAAAGTATTAGAAAAAATAAATATAGATTCAGCTGCAGGACCAGATGGAATAGGGTATGAAATGTATAGATATCTAAAGGAATGGCAAAAAAAATACTTTTTAAAGATTTTGAATGCATGGATAAGTGAAGGTTTATGTATAAAGAATAATGTAATGGAGTATTTAAACATATATGGAAGAAACTAGAAGACAGTTAAAACAACTGGAGACTGATTGTATTGAATAATAATGATTGTAAGATCTGTATGAAAACAATACAAAAGAGATTTGAAACTAAAATGGAAGATATTATGGAAGATAATAAATGTACTATAAAAGAAAATATTGTCAATAATTATGAACCATGTTGCCTTCTGAGTAATATCGCTATTTTAACACATTAGCTGAAATTCCTATTAAACCCAAGACTTTTCTACTGGGGACCTTCAACTACCCATCAATAAACTGACTGACCTACACTGTGAATGGTTGGCAGTCCCAACACTTCCTTGACATAAATGTTAACTCTCTTTCTCAGAAAGTTAAACATCATAGTAGGGGCCCCAATATCCTGGATCTTGACCTCTTAAATATGACCACTTTTTGCACAGCTCCGTATGAATCATCATGTATTGTTAAATCAGGCCATCATTTAGTGACCTTTTCCTTTTAAATTGGTAGTACTTCCCCTGTAAATAGCTCTGTGTTTAGCAGCTTCTCATGAGCAAACCTTCTTCAGTTACTTAATGACTTTAAATTCTACTGTAATCCTCTTCTGAAGGATCCTGTTTCTAAAGCTGTTACCTATGACTCTGACTTTGACTCCCACTTAAACAGTACCTTGATAAAGCAGTCCCTCTTCACAACAAACATAATAAGAAGTGTAAAAACAACCCCCTGTGGTGGAATACCCATATAAATAAATTATAAGGAAGACACTGTTTAATGAATTCAAGTGGTCCCATTCTACCTACCTGAACAGCACACTTAAGCAAACTACAAAGAGCATAAGGGGAACCATTAGGAAGCTCAATGCTGAGTTCGGACTTAAAATAGCCACTACAACCAAAAATAACTGCAAATCTTACTTTAACTTTGTCAGCAACTTTAGAACAAACACCCAACATTGTTTGAAGCTAGTGCAAAATAATGCTTTACTCTCTGACCCAAAGGAAATGGCTAATATGCTAGCTAAAAAATTTAGAGCAAGTTTTACTCCACCCATAGTTAATAGCTATCCCACAGGTTCCACAATCATTAATTTCTTTGAAAAAGTAAATGAAAAAGTGGACAGTAGTTATACAGTGCATACAGCATATCTAGACCTGGCCAAGACCTTTGATACTATTCCCCATGCAAGCATTATTAACAGACTTGTAAATCTGAATAAAAATCCTTATATTGTCTGATGAATAGCTAACTGGTTGACTGACAGAACCCATGTGGTCAGAATAGCAGGTGCCACTTCTGAAAGCAAAAGAGTTACCAGCAGTACACCACATGGCTAAGTTTTGGGCTTTCTCCTATTTGGCATATATTTCTTAGACCTTCAGGCACTTCTGGCCTATAGTTAATTAAGTTTGCAGATGACTGTAAATTGGGTGCTGTTATTCAATCTTCAGCTGCCTTACACCTGCTTCTCTCGGTTTACTTTTTCCAAGTCTTTTGGGTTTCTAGGACCCCATTCGTAAGTCAAAGTACAATTAAAGTTCATGAAATTAGTATTGTTTCAATATTTGATGCTAGCCAGAGCTGCTCTCTGTAGCCCATGCAATGTGCCCAGAATTGGATCCTTCTGCAATTCATACATAGTTACATATATTGGTAACATATCTAAGTATGATTGTAAATTATTTTTATAAGACCCCATTGCTCCTACTACTATTGAACTGTCTGGGTGCCCTTGTTCCATATTGCCCTCAATTCTGGCTGTAAATCCTAGTATTTTATGACTTTGGGTCTATGTACTTTACTGTTGTCACTGGATGTAGCAATTTTAATGATCAATGCTACATTTGTCTTCTTTTCACGGACTGCTGTATCTGGTTTTCTTACATCTATTTTTTGAAATGTTGCTACTGGGTTATCCCATGTGATATAAACTTCATCATTGTCAATAATGTTTTTTGGGTCATATTTCCAATGCTTCTCAGCTATTTCAATACTACAATGTTTGCATAATACTCAGTGCAACAGTCTGGTAACATTATTATGCCTTTCACTAGACAGTCCTTTTGTCATTAGCGTATCACACGCAGCAACAAGATGTGCAACTGTTTCCAATTCTGTTTTACAAAACCTCCATTTGTCTGTTTATCCTGCATGTTCAATGGACTTTGTAAACCAATGTGTATGTAGCCCACTATCCTGGGCTGCCAATATTAACCTTTCATCTTTTTGTTTTAATTTGCCTCTTGTTAACCATTTCTGCATTTGGTCCTGATCAACATGAGGTTGTTTCAAGAGGTTTTTGTACTTGCAACTATATTTATACCTTTTCCACATGTCTTGTCTTCTCATCTGAGCCTTCACATTATATATATATATATATATATATATATATATATATATATATATATATATATATATATATATATATATATATATATATATATATATATATATATATATATATATATATATTTGTACATTCAGTTACTGCCTGATTTTTCTCTAATTCTGGTTTGATGTCCATTCCCACTTGACACTGATATGCTTCTGCTAAACTAAGCAAGGTTATTCTCTTCATATTTTAAAACTATGTTTGGATCTTGTGAGGTCAGCAGATTTGTATGCAGTTCTATGATTGCAGATCTATATGTGTAATTAATTTTGAGGAGCCCATACCTTCTTCAGCATAAAGAATATATAATCATGGTATACAATGATTTTTATAAATCATCCGATAAGCATGAAGCATTTTTCTTGATTTCCTTTCCAAATGACCCAATAACTGTTAGTACCAGTCAATGATTCCAAAATTGTAAGTTAGGACAGGAAAAGCACACTGGTTTATAGCTTGGACTTTATTCCTAGATGTCAGAGCTGTTTTCAGTAAAAATTTTAGTCTTCTAAAATATTCCTTACTAAGTTTTATTCACATTTGTTTGCATTTTATTGTTGATCCTTCATCAATTCCCAAATAGTTATACACTCTTTCTTGCTCAAGTTCTTTTATATCGCATTCTTGTCCCAGACTTGGTGCTTCAGCTGTCCTGCTTTAAAGGTTGTTTTTGCACATTTATCAAGACCATATAACACGCTTATAATTTGAGAAGGTTGTGACCACTTGTAGTTGTTCTTTCAGTTCCTTGTCTGATGAACTATATAGTTTTAAATTATCCACAAAAGGAAGATGAGAAGTCTTTACACTTTGTTGTTTTCTGGAGCCAAATTGTAGCCATGACCTAATCTGTTAAGTAGACAGTTTAATACATTAAGGGCAAGACAAAAAAGCAGTGGGGACTAAGAGTCATCCTGGAATATCCCCCTTTTAATTTTTATCCCTGAATAATAATCTGTCCTTTATCAGGGCTTACCAGCAAAGTGGTTTGTCACTGTTTCATGGTCACTGTAATTTAATTGATCAGTATAGAGTGTATCTTATACATTTATAAGTACTCTCTTATCCATGAATGTGGGATGCTGTCAAATCCTTTTTTGTAGTCTATCCATGCCATACTTAAATTCTTCCCTTTTTACAATTCTCCATTATGAATTTATTTAACAAGTGATTCTTTGTTCCATATGACTTTCTTGTTTTATCCTTTTGTTCTGTTGCCATGATTGAGTTTTCTTCTAAATGACTAAACCCTGTTAGCATCAGTTCCACTGGATAGTTTATACATCATCTGAAGGCAAGTTATCGGTCTATAATTTTTAGGATAGTGTGTAGGTGCACTATTAAAGACTAGTATTGCTTTTCCTCTTGTTAACAAGATTGGCATCTGTTCAGAATGTGCACATAAATAGTTCTTGGCTAAATCTTCATTTAAAGATGTTAATACTTTTAGCCAGAAGTTAGGTACTACATCTGGGCCTGGGGTTTTCCAATTAGAGGCTTTTCTTAACTTTGTTTAAATTTCTCAGGCGTTACTTCATCCCAGTTCATATCCTGTACATTTGAACTTTTTATTCTTTTTTTTTACTTCTTCTATCCATTCAGCATCTTTATGTTCCACAGGATCTTCATAAATATTTCTCCAAAATGTGTCTATTTCTTCTTTTTTGTGGTGTTTCTATTCCTTTTGCCTTGTTTCCCAATTCTCCATAAACCTTTTTTTGGGGGGTCATCAGTAAATTGATTGTTTTGTACTTTTCCTTTATATTTATTGGCATATCTTCTAAGTTTTTGGCCTCTGATGATATCTTTAATTTATTATTTGCAATAGTGTTCAATAGATCCTGATCTGTTCTGATAGTCAGTGTTGCTTTTATCACATCTAACTTTCTGAGTATTTTTGGTAATCTGTTCCCTCTTCTCTACTCTTCTAACAGTGATATTTCTTGGCTTAACTGCTTTATAGTTTTCTCTGTTTGATATTTCCATGATGGTATTTGATTTCTTCCCTTCCTTTCCCTTACTGCCCTGTGTTTTGTGGTAAGACTTAAGCTCTTGTTAATTTAGCTACACAGTACTATATCCTAGT
Source organism: Protopterus annectens (assembly GCF_019279795.1). NCBI lineage: Eukaryota > Metazoa > Chordata > Ceratodontiformes > Protopteridae > Protopterus > Protopterus annectens. The sequence goes on along the minus strand of NC_056732.1, from coordinate 794,020,773 downwards.
TACTTTTGTTATATTGCATGAATTTCTATGAACAGTCCTGATTACTCTGTTCATTTGTTTTATCAAACTTCTAAAATTTTGGGTCTTATTAACTTTCTGCAGTCTATTGCTTTCATTGATCTTACTATGTCTATCCAGCTCAATTAAATCAAGCAACTCTTCCCCGGATCACTTTCTTCTAAACTGAGAGCACATTCTTTTTTCTCCATTTCCTGTAGGTATTCTACATAAAGTTCCAGAGCATCTTCCTGTGCCATATTCTCTTCAGTTTCTTCCTGCGTCATCCATTGCTCTTTTATATTGGAACTCACAAGCCTATCACTCCACAACATTGACCGTGTCAGATTTGACACAGTTTCCTGTTCCTTCCCTTGCTGTGCAACTCCAACTGAACTTTTATACCAGTTTCTTTCTGAAGGCTCCAAATTATCTTCATATGGCAACTGATCAGATGTTTCCTGCTCCAATGGTTTCTCCTTAATTTGGGGATTCATTATTCTATCCTGCTGTGATATTAGCAGAGTTAGATTTTCTACACTAAATCCTTCAATGTGCAGGTAATCCATAACCTCAGTTTCTACTTCTTTAACTTTCCATTACTAATCCTGTTTTCTGCTTTGCCTATTTGTTTTCTTTTTTTTTTTTATTGTAAATTTTTCCATATCTGGATGCCTTTGCCTATATTTATCTTCAAATATCTTTGATGCTGCTCTTTTGTATTGATTAGTTTTGCTTTCTCTTTTGCATAAATATTGCACCATATTAAATCTCTTTTCTTTCCCACACCCATATTTCTTCTTTAGATATCTCTTGCTCCTCCTGTTTCTCCAGCTTCTAATTTTTAACTTCTACTCTACTAATCTTGTTCTCTACATTCGCCCTTTGTGGTCTTACTTTTTATATTGTGAATTTTCCATAGCTGGGTGCCATTGCACTTATTGCTCTTCAAATATCTTTGGGACTGCTTTTTTCTATTAATTAATTTGTTTTTCTCCTTTCTGTCACTATTGCACTATATTAGATCTCTCTTTCTTTCCCATGTCCAACTTTCTTTTTTATACCTTTCAAAATCTCTAGATTTGTTCTTTACATTTTTGCACTTTCTCAGTCATCCTTTTTTTCCAAACAGCCCAAGGTTTCTTGGTCTATATAATGTTTTTCATGAATGTGTTATATTAATAACATACATTTGCATTTGAAGCGTTTGATAGTTTTTCTTGTGCAATTATTTTTTCTTTCCTCTAATTTCTCTCCTAATCTTTTTGTATATCTTCTGTCTGGAAATTCTGGGCTTGTTGCATAATAGCAACAATACATAATTTCTTTCTTGCCCTCAGTAGTCCACTCTGTCATTATTATGGTTCTTTGTTGGCCTATCTGGTTTTGTGATTTTTGTGGACTACTACTTCCTTCTACAACAGGGGTCACCCTTCCCCTGAGCCTGGCCTAAACCCCATTGTCGGAATGTTTCTGTGTCTTAAGGATTCAAAACTGTCATTTTTCCAGTCCTGTCAGCAGTGTGCTTACCACGATTGGATAACTGGCTGTCGTTCTTTAATTTTTAACCTACTTCTGTCCAATGCAGTCTATATACCAGTGTTATCTTGATGAGATTTTGTAAAAACAAAAAACAGGGTCCACCTAGTGAAGGTACTCACCAACACTTGAAGATGAATTCAGTTCCAGCAATACTGCTACACTCCTTTTCTTGTTGATTTTATCATCTCCCCATTCAGACCCCTCCAATATGGCTTAGACTATGTTAACAGTTGGTGCAAGGAGAATGATCTCAAATTAAATGTAAAAAAAATATATAGCATAATTTATTTTAGAAAACAAAACAGTTTCACTTTCCATATAGGAGAGGCCCCCTCAAATCAGACACTGTTGAAAGGGATCTGGGTACTCTTGTTGATAATTCCTTATAATTTGACCATCCTGTCTCCACAGTAGTTTGGAAAGCCTTTTATCTGGCCCATCTAATTACAAAATCATCTCCACTAGGACCAAAGACATCTTAATTCCGCCTTACTCATATCTTATCAGAACCCCATTACTGAATATAATTCATCTTTTGGTATGTATTGTCTAAACATATCACACAGCTTGAGAGACATCAGATTTATAAGTAAAAAGATCAGTGGCCTCAAAAATCTTAGTTATTAGGAGAGACTTTCAGCCCTTTCTCTGTACTCAGTCTCTTACAGAATCCTTTGTGGAAATCTGTATGCTTTTGTGCCATGAAAGATCCAACACTATTTGATCTCCTATTCCTCCGCAGAACTAGTGGCACATCAAATACTTAGTTAAAGGACATTAACCTTCACCAGCAGATAAATAAGACATGCGAGCATGTTATGTTCATATCCCAGTGTATCTCTCACCTCTGGATCAAACTTCCACTACATGTTAAGCAGGGTTGTACCCTTGCCATTTTCAATGTAAACCTAGATAATTGGATAGACAGCCTCAAATTTTGTCACAGTATATCTTGTCTTGCCCTGCTTGAGGCTATAGGGAAATTTTAAATAGGTTCTTTTGGTTAGGCTTCAAATGGTCAGCAGACCTATTTCCTGCTACTTACCTATGCTCATGTCACAGTACCTGTACTGTTTTAAGACAGAGAAATGTAAATAGGGAAGTGGTGTCTCAATTTTAGTCACAATTACTATGATTAATTATGTACTTGTGGTTGATGCACTTTGGCAGGTAAATAAATGCTCATATGACATGGCTGAATTTAGCTCATTTTAACTACATGATTTAGAAAAGCAGGAGTGGCAGTGACTGCACAGGAAGATCTATCTTTGAGTGTTTGGAAGCCATGAGACAGGGATGGTTCAGTTCTTCCACTGCATACTTAGGCTATCAGAATAGCTTTTAAAGCCACACTCACAGACCAAAGATGACCAGGGGCTAGGATCAGGATCTGCTGAACTGACAAGAAGTATGTGGGCAGAGGAAATTATGTGCATAACAAATGTACTGCAGCACTTGCGCTAAACTACTGGAGTCATCAGGTTCAAATTACCTTGAAAAGCAGACTGTGTTGGTAGAATGGGAGTATCTTGTGTGGCAGTGAAAAAGGCCCTGTAATACAGGCTGTTCAATATTATATGAATACAATGACCTCTGGTTTACTGAAGACAGAGTATGATCCTTGTGTTATATCTGCTTCTGGCTTGTTCTCAGTAGTGACCTTCTAGGATTCCACAAGGATACATCCCAGTTGATCTGCTTTGGTTTATTGTTTTGATGCATTACCCTGACCCAAACAAAAAAAGCATGGCTTTAGGGAACAAGGAAATATCTGAGCATGTCAGGCCAACTCTAATAAAACTTGTAGTTAAACTTGTTCCTGCATCTCATTATCCACTGATCACTAAAACTGTTGCCAAATGCTTGAGTGCATATAGCAGGAAAATTATTAAATACAAATTAGATCAATTTACTGGGACACATAACCCAGAATATTAATAAGATAATTACTTTTAAAAAGGAAAATCCAAAACACTGAAAACATGGCAGTGACAAATTCAGAGAACAAACTAACACAGAACATAACATTATCTATTAATGCTAGGTAGCTTCAGGTCAGATTAATGTACCCTTGAAACTCAACATATAGGCAATTGACTAGAAATGAAAAGAGATGGCTTGGTGTTAAAAAAACTAAGCTTGCTTACTGTACCAAGACTAGTACAAATTTGCCACAGACCACACTTAAAAATTATTAGACCATAACATGAACTGTATATTAAATTACCTACATTTCAGGCTCTATCTACTGAACTAGACATTTTAGCATAATCTCCTTCCAAAGTTCCTGCTTTCTAGCTGTAATACTGTCATGTCATCCAAAAAACTCCTGCCCAGTCTGCAGTGCATATTTGAGGCCTTAGCAGGAAGACATCACCCCAGATTACCTCTGTGTTATAAAGTTTGAATTTGGGCAAAAACACAATGGTTAAAGATTATTGACTGATGTGAAATTAATGATGTTGCAGCCTTTATGTGCTGGATGAGGAAAAACTTGAAAACAATGTTGTTTTTGTGTAGAAAATGGATTATGAGGAGGAATGTGTAGCAGACTTTTGGACTGATAAGTCACAGATCAAACTGAAGTGATAGAACAATTGTCACTGATGGATAGCATTGAAACCCTTGAAGAAATAATGCATGATTTGAAGCTTCTTTGTAATTATATCAGACAACTGGAGACATGTGAGTTGAATAATGGTGACATTGTAAACGAAAAACAAGATTCTTTGTTTTTGATCAAACAATCTGCTGAAGAAATTCAAGTTAAAAGATTACAGGTGTTTGGACATATGGGTGCTATATGCCAATAGTTGCTGATTTTGAAATGTTATGCAAGGAGAAGGAATCTACATGTGACGAGTTTGTTAGAAGAGGAAGAAAGTTCAGTTTTTTGGTATTTATTAAATCAAAGATGGTCTTGTGGACCAGATTTGCAAAACAAACCATTGGCATTGGGAGGTGGAATGCAGGCTTTCACTGGAGACAGGAAGTCTGTTAAAACATACATTATACAGATTCAGTCTATTTCTTCATATGGAAAAAAGAGCATATTTTGTGGCAGTTATGATAGTCACACATGAAATATAAAGTCAAGGTATAACTTGTATTTTTTTTCTATCATTTTTAGCTACCAATATTCAAAAAAGGCCAGCAAAAATAATTATATGAGGCAAAGGCTCAGATTCAAATTAACTATTCAAGTTAATTTAAAGATATTCCCCTAAGTAGTATGCCAGTATTCATGTATGTACATTCAGCATTACTAAGATGATAAAGAGTTAACATGGCAAACTGAAATAGATGTTGGAGAAACCACACACCAATCAATCTAGCTTGCAAGTAAAGAATATTCTACAGCTGAATTTGTGCTGGAGGATGAATCTGAAGTGCAAAATGGAAATAATGAATTCTTAAAAGCATCTCTCATTGGCTGGAAAGAGGTTATATGTACCCATAAATGTTCACAGACAAGGCTTGAGTTGATCCAGTTTGACATTATGCAGGAAGAGTTAACATCTGCAAAATTACTGTCTGAGTGTTGATTTTAAGTGAGGGTTATTTTTGGTATTAAAACTGAAAAAATTTAGTATACAAGTACACTTGCTAATCATAACAGATTTGCTACTTTTTCAAACTATCTACAATTGAATAGATAAATCCTTTAGATGTCAGGGTAAGACAGTGGCTGGGATTCATGAATACCTGATCACCACACTAAGCTAGTGTACACAATGAGCAGGGAGTTTCAGATTTAGGAAACAACAGTACATGTTGTTGTTGGCTGCAAAACAAGGATTAGCAGCTAATGATCATATAATAAGTTGTGCTGTATGCTAATGAAGCAAAAAACATAGCAGAGTAATGCAGAAATGTATAAAACATATGCAAACATGTTGCTTACTTAAAATCTGAATTCTAACACTTGCTGGAATACAGCCACAGGAAATTTTTAATGCATCTGAGAAACATGGTTGACATGAGGAGGACCCCATTTAATTTTGGATTTGGGAGCTATGTCCCTGTTGTGATCGAAGAAGAAATGGATATCAGAAAAAACCTAACACACAGGTAGTAGAGAGTGTTATACTTATGCAGCAGTATACGTCAGCATGCAGTTAATGACTAGCATCATAGAAACAGCAGTCTAAACAGCAATGCAAGTACTGTAACATCCCATATTCATTTAGCCACCCAAAAATTATAAACTATAGAAGACAAAAGGCAATAGCAGATGTATGAATATACACCTACTAAAGTGAACACATCATAAGCAGAGAAACAATGGTTAATATAGCAAAATCCTACAGAACTCAGTCAAGTCAGTGACAGTCTAAACTTTTAAGCATGTTACAATAATACGAAAGAAGTCTGTAAACATGAATGTGTGTGTGTGTGTGTATGTTACCCAGCCCCCCATCCATGAAGTACATTTCAGATGACTTGAAGAGAATTTATTTTAATACTGCAGGTGCACAACACCCACTGGAAATATTTATCAACGTACTAAGAATGTGTAGTTGTATGGAATAATATGTACCTTGAAAGATTTCACATACTATCCTAAGTAGCTCTAATTGAAGCTGTCAGTATTTTGTTCAGCAGAACTTGGGGAAAAAGGTAGTTTTCCTTAGCATGATGGACGCTCAACACCCCATGTCCTGCCTATAAGGTATAGATAAACCCCTCTGGGCAAGCTGAATATGTGATTAGCTCTCAGCTCACTATCATTTCTGAATCATGCAATTTGCTCAAAGTTCTGTGTAGATAAACAGGGTGTTGGTTCTCACATGATGACGTGTGCACACCTGAGTAGTACAAGAATTGGGGATTGAAAAAGTCTTGGCTACCTAATACCTTGTTTGTGTGTCTCATTAGCAGTACTCGTCAGTGATGTGTTAAGAATCCCTGCTAATTAGAATTATCATATTAAGAGGGTATGTCAGACAAAAAAGTCTTACACGAAAGTTTTAACTAATAACTTGTCTGTAACTAGTAAGTTTTAACTAATATTAACTTACTTAGGACTAAAATGAAATTAATGCACATATTTATCAACATTTTGTAAAAATATGTAAGGTGCCTGTGCATAGATCTCACTCACTGAATGAAGGTTGCTGACATTCTGGTTGAACCCTATAGCATTGTAAAAACATTTCTTATACTTATGGCAAGCTTTAATACATTCCTTGAACAATGGTACTACAATGAAGTAATGAAGAGCAGTTATAATCAGTAACTCTTACCTTGCAGTCAGATATTTCTCCAACATTCTTTATCATCTTCACATTTCCAGTGATCCCAGTCTCACAACTGTTCTGTCAGGAAAAATAACAACAGTCTGGTAGCATGGGTGTAATGAAACATAAATGTCCACAGTGCTTGACTTTATCCTTTTTAATTTAAATGTCTGCATGTCACAGCATGTTCCAACTGTCACTGTCTCAGTGTAATGCCACTGGAGCAGTGTTCAAGTCATCTGCATGAAAGCAGAGGACATCACTGTAAGTATTTCAATTGCTGAAACCCAAAAGGTTCCAAAATCATTACACCAAATTTTATGAATATCTTTTCTTTTTGCTTCACCCTTTATACAGCAGTTGGCATTGCTCATCGGTGATGATCATCAATTCTCTGTAGGGAATGACATTCTTTTCCTATTGCAAAAACTCAAAATTGTATGTTTCTTGCACAAAAAACTAGCAATTAGTTATGCAAATGAAACTGGTGATAATATATCTTGCTCAGCATTTTGAACATTAGCGAAAGTATAAAATTACAATTCTGGTGTAACTGCTTGAATGGCTCTACAGGTAAATGAAGTATGTCATGAATGACAGTGCACTATAGTATATATAGTGCACTATATATACATATTATATATATATATATATATATATATATATATATATATATATGTATGTATATATATATATATATATATATATATATATATATATATATATATATATATATACTGATCCTGAAAATGTGATGTGTGTGTCCCTCAGAGTGGTTACCTCAATAACACACTTCTGTATGCATACAGTGTAATAAACAGTACATGTGTAATACCATGAGAAAAATAACCAGTAAAGTAATAATGTAAGTGAATGTGAAGCGTACAGTAAAATGACTTTAAAACATGTCTGCGCACTTCTTCACTGGCATATCTATCTAATGATCAAGTGTAAATCCTCCTGTAAAACATTTGTGAAGACAATCCCTCCTCTATGTTCTCTAACTCCCTTTCCTCAATGTTTCTTTTTGGCTTCAATTTTCCAGTCTTAATAGCATGGTGAGAATGGACCCTATTCCTAAGTCAGTGTATAATTAAAGTTCATGAAATTTGTATTGTTTCAATCTTTGATGTTAGTCAAAAGTACTTTTTGCACGACCCACACTTTGCCCAGAACTGACTCCTTCTGGAATTCATATGGAGTTACAGGTATTGGTAGCATATCTAAATACGATTGTAAATTCTTTTTTATGAGACCCATTGCTCCTACTACTATTGGAACTGTCTAGATATCCTTCTTCCACATTGCTGTTGTTTGTCCCTGTAGACGTGGTATTTTTGGACTTTGTGTTTCTCTGCATATAGGACACTGTAATCACTGGTTGTAGCAATTTGAATGCTCAATACTAGTTTTGGATGGACTACATTATCGGCTTTTCTCACATCTGTTTTTTGAATTGTTGGTAATGGGCGGTCCCACATGATATGCACTTTATCATTATCTATAATGTTTTGTGGTTCATGTTTCCAGTGCTTTTCAACTACTTCTGTACTGTAGCATTTGCAAAATCCCCAGTGCAATATTTTGCCACATTATTGTGCCTTTCAGTGTGCAGGCACTCCGTCATGAGAGTATCACACCCAGCAACAAGGTATACGACTGTTTCTAATTCTTTTTTGCAAAACCTACATTTTTCTGCTTTTCTCACATGCTCAATGGACATTGTAAACCAATGTGTATGAAGTGCACTATCATTTGCTGTCTTTATTAACCTTTCATCCTTTAGTTTCAATTCACCTAAACCATCCATGAATCAAATCCTGAGCAACATGAGGTTGTTCCAGGAGATCACTATAATTGCCACTATATTTATGGCTTTTCCACATTTCTTTCCTTCTCATCTGATCCTTCTCCTTATATATATATTGCGATAGGGACGGACGTTAGGTTCAGAGTGTGGGTAAGGTAAGTCTATGATAGTGACAGACGTTAGGGTAGGGTGCAGGTCAGGTAAGTGTGCAGTAGTGATGGACTTGAGGGTTAGGGGCGGATTAAGTGAGTTAGGGTTAGGGTGCGGGTAAGGTAAGTGTGCGATAGTGACGGACCTTAGGGTTAGGGTTTGGGTTAAGGTTAGTGCATAGATAGTTGTGTATGTAAGGTTTACTGTAGGTTGGAAGGTTTTTGGTGTGCTTGTGTTGTGTGTGTGTTTTCGGGAAAGGTATTTGTTTTGTTGATTGTTGGGATTGTGATTTGTCGGGCATGTGAAGTTTTGTGTTTATGAACTTTTGGTTTCCTTCGGTTTTGTCATGTCGGTTTTTTCATTGTCGCTGTTTTGGCATGTCGGTGTTATCAGGCAGACCCATATATATATATATATATATATATATATATATATATATATATATATTAATTAATTTATTTATTTATAGGAGTGCTACAAAGTCCTGGACCAAAATCTCGAAAGTTGAAAATACTGAAAGCTCAAAATACTGAAAACCGAAAATACTGAAAACACACAGGATACCAACACCTACTATATTCCAGCACAAGTACATACAGAAACAAATAAAACACAAACCATATTACTCTTCTCCAAGTATAAGCAGGGGTGCAACCCCCTCCACCCCCCATGTAGTGTAGCGAAGTGCAATCTCGGAGTTGATATATTTAAGTAGCAGGGGGTGTGAGGGCACAGCCCCCCACATGATGGGTACAGGGGGGGCACAGGCCCCCCTGTGTATAATTAAAGGATAATATGTTTCTGTATGTACTTGTACTGGACTGTAATAAGTGTTGGTATCCTGTGTGTTTTCAGTACCTTGAGTTTTCTGTATTTTGAACTTTCAAGATTTTGGTCTTTCATGATTCTGTAGCGCTCCTATATATATATATATATATATATATATATATATATATATATATATGTGTGTGTGTGTGTGTGTGTGTGTGTGTGTGTGTGTGTGTGTGTGTTTGTATTTTTTTTGGCACATTCAATTGCTGTTTGATTTTTGTTTACTTCTGGTTTGATTTCCAATCCAAACAATGGTAACGGACTGTATAATTCTCCAACACAATTTATTGTTGGTGCTTTCATCCAAGGCAATAAATGAACTTCTTCAGACAACAAATACCCAGTATGCTAAGCTATTTATACAACTATCAATTAAAAAATTAAGCAATTAAATCATTACTGCCAAATTATTAGCCTTTTTCTTAAATATACAATTACTAACAAGTAAAAAATAGTAATAATAATACCTATACATATGAAACACTTTAAAACTTTATAGCAAAATATTTTTAAATGAATTACCATGGTACTGCTTCTTGCATATTTAAACTCATTATTAAAGTTCATTATTTAAACATTTATGTATAAATAAATTAATGAAATAACCACATTATTTATTTCATAATATTTAGCCCATAAATATGCTTACCTATCTAGGGCTTTTAATTTTAAAATACACTTAAGCCCAGGTAGAATGTGGGCATATGTTCAAATTAGCCAAATTAATTCACAGTCCTCTAACTTCAGTTCCCAGGGCCCTCCTCTAAAATTCTTCTCTATCTGTTGGATTACAATAAATTGAAACGTATGACATGGGTTCTCTGAAATGTGTTTAGCCAATGCATTTGTATTTCTTTTTTTACTTATGTGATATTGGTGCTCGAAAATTCTTTGTTTTAATTTTTTAATTGATAATTGCATAAATAGCATAGCATCTTGGGTATGTGTTGTCTGAAGAAGTTCATTTATTGCCTTGGATGAAAGCACTAACAATAAATTGTGTTGGAGAATTATACAGTCCGTTACCATTGTTTTGAATGGAAATCAAATGAGAAGTAGACAAAAATCAAACAGCAATTGATATCTAGGAGCACTACAGAATCCTGAAAGACCAAAATCCTGAAGACCAAAATCCTGAGTCCAAAATCTCGAAAGTTCAAAATACTGAAAACTCAAAATACTGAAAACACACAGGATACCAACACTTACTATACAAGTACAAGCACAAGTACATACAGAAACATATTATCCTTTAATTATAGCTTTGCTTTTATCACATCTATCTTTTTATGTATTTTATCTGTTCTCTGTTCTACATTCTTCTGGCAGTGACAATTCTTGTCTTAAATGTGTTATAATTTTCTCTATTTGATGCTTCCATGATGGCATTTTATTGCTTCCCTTCCTACCCCATTACTCTGCATTTTTGTAGTGAGAGTTTAACTGTTATTAATTTAGTTGCACAGCAATATATCCTATTTTTCTGTTATATCACATAAATTTCTGTTAATAGAATTGATTGATGTGTTCATCTGTTTTATCAGACTTCTACCACTTTGTTTCATGTGGGCAGTCTACAGAAAGTTCCAGAACATCTTTGTTTGACATATCCTTTCAGCTGTTTTTGAATTGATTATTTTTTCTTTCTCCTTTGCATAAATATTGCACCATATTAAATACCATTTTCCCATTTCCATATTTCATCTTTCATTGTCTCCCACTGTGCCTATTTCTCATTAATTTAGGAACACATTGTTCCATCATGTGTGACATGACCTGTGTTAGACTATCTACAATAAATCTTTCATTTTGTAAATATTCCACAATTTCAGTTTCTATTTGTTTAACTTTTGCCTTACTAATCTTCTGTTCTACATTCCCTCTTTGTGTTTTTATTTTTTGTATTGTGAAATGTTCCATATCTGAGTGCCTTTTTTATTTCTGCTCAACTATCTTTGGAGCTGTTTTTTATTTTTTGTATTGATTAGTTTGGCTTTCTTCTTTGCATAAACATTCCACCATATCAGATCTCTTTTTTCATTCACATGTCCATATTTCTTTTTTATACATTTCAAAAATATCTTTAAATGTTCACACTTCCTCTCTCACCTCTTTATCCAAGTGGTCCAACATTTCTTTGTCTATGTAATGCTTTTCATTGATTTGTTATACTAATGACTGGGTATATGACAATACTGATATCCATTAAAGTAACAGCGCATCCTACAGATAGACAATGAAAGTGTCCTAAAATAAACATGTTATTTTTATTCTTTGCATAACAGTTAGAAAAGAGGACTGTCAGTGTTAGGAGTGACGGTAGAGTAATGGAAGTTCTTGTCCTATGGTAAAAAGAAAAAAAAAGCAAAATAAATACAAATGCACTAAGACTTTGCCATTGGCCACACAAATAAGCTGGCTGTTTGCTTTTGGCAGACTTAACTTACATTAAGGATATTAAAATAATTACTGCAATGAGAATGTATTCCACATAAAACCATCTTTGCCTCAAATTATTACTCCACTAAAGTTGCACCTTATAATGCGACAGTTACAGGGTTGTCAGAAGATGATATATTTCTAGTCATGTACAAGTTTGCAGTCCTCACCTTATTTACTTGGAGCTCCCCTGTGGTGTTAAGAGTTAATACAGAAATCAGAAGCTCATGTTCCATTTTGTCATGGGTTTGATTCCAATGTGCAATGACTGTCACTGTTTTATTTTTCATGTCACACCATCACATCCCATAATACTAAAAATAAATGTACATAAAGATAATACAGAGAGACAAGAATATCATGAACATAATTACATATATGTGTGCATCAAAGTGTTGGTGATCTGAATGCTGTAAACCATCCCTGAGTGTATACCCAGAGGTGGGAGAAGTATTTTATGATCAACGAAGTATAAAACAGTAACCAGAATGAGCTGGGGTCACTGTAGAGCATGTACATATACAGATCAGCACACATGGCCAAACATTACTGCCATATTTCTCCCTGAAACTGGGCATTGGTAAAATAATATATATTTGTGCCTTCTCTTGCACAAATGCAGTCCTCCATGGTGTCTGTCATTGCACACCGGCTGCACTATGCAAGATCTAATTTGGACACCAATTACCTGCCATTTTTATGAGATGTCTGAAGGGAAGACATGGCAGGCAATGGTCAAAGTAGTGTGCCATTTAGAGCACAGAAGTAGTACAAGGACGAGTCTAAGATTTTCAAATAAGTCCTTGTCATACATCAAAGTCTAAGGTTCTCTAGTGTGGTTATACCAGCTCTCAGTACAAAACATAGGCATGGAATAGTTTAGCCAAGGCTGTCCCCCACACTACTGGCTTCCTACACATGGGTGAACAGTGCTGTCACCATTACAATGATTTAAAAAGATGTAACATGACCTCCTTAAGCAAATTGAGCATTATCATAGATCCAATGACCCACCTCAGTTGTGTAAGTATATTACCCCATCACTATGCAATGCAGTACCATGACATGGAAACCGAAACATGTCTTTCTTACTTATTTTTTATGTATAGCTTCTGCAGAGTTGTAGTAAACTGGGAGGCATGTCAGGAGAAACTTTGGTACCTCAGGGAGGCACCAGGTAAGTATGGGTTCAGGTATGACTGACTGACATTTCATAATAACACTTTTACCAATAGGCTATCAATCTTCTGATAATCAGTCCATAAATGATTGTCAGACAACTGCAGGAGTATACATTCCCTACATTTGCAAGTTGTACAGACTTGTATAATTAGTTCATGCAACCTTGTAGTAATCACTGCTTAGGTAAAGACAGATTGTGGTGGGTTCAGTTCCAGAAGACAGAAAATATCACTTGATATTTATTTTATAATTCAGTACTTAGAAGTCACAATTATAATGCAAATTAGCATGAACTCATTCCCAATATACATGTGATAAAGTATTCTTCATAATTCAGATTTGAAATAGTCAGATTTTTTGTAGACTGTTTATAACTGTGTATAGCCAGGAATATAATAGCTTTAGTGCAACAGGAATGTATGGCCTCACGCATTAATCTCTGGATATAACAATTGTTAAAAGTGTATATGAAATTTGTATTGACTGGGACATATTAACATTATAGAATATTTATGATATTTTTCTATATTGTTACCACCCCACCATTTTTCTCCCTATCATTTCTCTGCTTTTTCCTTTTCATTGAATTTGAACAATCACTCCTGCTGCATCACAAACACCAGCACAGGTAGCTAGACCAATCAAAGCGGCTAACACCACCACCCCTCCACAAATGCCTGTAGCACTGCTACCACTGGCAGCACAGGCACCCAGCACTACTGGGTTAGTATCCACAAGTGCTGTCTTCACAATATCAGCACTACTTGCACCACTTGTGCCAAATAGCTCTGCCCTAGGGGCTATAGTACCTACTGGGAATAGTGCCTGTGGAGGTGGAGATTATGTCACCCAACAAGAGCTGACAGGACTGGTTGAGGGGGTTATGAAAGAGAGCCTTGGTGCCCACATTGGCCATATAAAAGGTATCCTGCAATGATTTGAAAAATCATTGCCCCAAGTGTCTGTGACAGGAGATACTGCTGACAGTTCTGATGGTGAGGACTAAATTCCCATTGTATTCATGCTGGATGGGAATGTGCTTCTGAAGTCCTGTACCTAACTCTAATCATGGCATCCCCCACTCTCTTGTGTCCATCATCATCCCTGTCTGTCTTGTTTGTCCAGTATGTCTGCATCTGCTGTCTAACCTAATCTATATACCTACCCCTGTTATTCCTAAATGACATTCCCAACATTGCACTTCCAGAAATCACCAGGGGGAATTTGTGTTTTCTAGAAGATGATTTTGTCAGTGACTATCTTGATAGGTCAGTTACTAAGGTTCATTACTCTTCTTTGGGTGAGGTGTTAAGGGTCATCAGGTAATTTAAGGATCCCTGGTTAAAACGTTGGATATTGTCTCTGCATTTTAGGCTATCGCCAGTGTGGAAGCAGGACTGGGATATTTTGGGCGTGCATCTTGATGGTAGGTTTTACTTTGATAAGGCAATGACTATGGGATGTGCAGTCATGTGCAACTTTTGAAAAGTCAGCACAACATTTTATTGGCTGTGGCAGCAGAGGGCAGTTGACATGGGGGCAGTGTGTTATTTAGACAATTTTTTTGCTGCTCAGGGAAGGGCAGGAATGACTGGCCAAGGGAATGAAGTTGTTTGAGTAATTCTCTGCAGAGCTTGGGGTACTGTTGTCTAAGAATCAAGTAGAAGGATCACCCAAGATTTTAACCATTTTAAGTTTGCAGCTGGATGAAAACAAACTGCCACACAACAAAGTGAAGAAACTGAGAAGTAAGGTGGAGTCGATGGTGGGAAGAGGAAAGGTGAAAAATAAGGAGGTGATGGAGTTTTAGGACTCCTTAAATTTGAATGTAGATCAGTAGGGCTTGGTCGTACATTTATGAGAGCTGTGGCCAATTTGTTGTGGGTTGTGAAGCAGAACATCATTGAGTAAGTATAGGCAGGCAGGTCAAGAAAGACATGTCTATCTGAATGGAGCTTCTGCAGCACTTTAATGGAGTGTCTTTCTGGCAAGATGACTTGCTTACTTCACTGGACATTGACTTGTTTACAGATGCAGTGGGGTGCTATGTATGGCAGCTTATTTTGAAAGCAGGTGGTTTGCTGAAGCATGGTTAGAGGTGTGGGAAGGAAAATATTTTTAAGATATCACCTTCTTGGAATTGATTCCAGTTTGGGAATTACTGGTAATGTGGCAGGGAGGACTTTTGGTATAAGAGAATGATATTTTATTTAGGTCACTTGGCAGTTGCACAACTTTTGCTAAGAAGATGGTGAAATCTAGCTGAGGGCAAGTGTTACTTAGGAAGATTGTCTTGCTTTGCTTAAACATTAACCTTTCTTTTATTCAGCTCAGCATATTCCTGGCCATTGCAGTGTTTTGGCTGATAGTCTGTCTCATTTTCATTTTTGCAGGTTTTGGCAACTGACACCTGGAACTCAGGGACGGCACACTATTCTGCCTGGGAAGATGTCAGAAATTGGTTAAATGTAGTAAGTTGTCTGGTTTAGCAACCCTGGGCAGAGGTTACCAGGAAGGCATATAGTAAGGCTTTGGTGGTTTTTAAGCAGTTTGCTATTAATCTGCCATTATATGTGAAGAATTGGTCAGTTGATTTAGTATTGTGGCTTTTTCATGGAAAACTAGAGGGTTTGGTGAGGTGGTCAGGATGACTAGACTACACCTTGCAGCATTGAGTGCTATGATGTAATTGCAGGGTTTGCAAGTTATTAGTGGGTACTGGAGGATACTGAGGTTTTTGAAGGGTTAGGAAAGATGTGTCCAAAGAAAGGGGATAGAAGGTTACCATTAAGCAAGCATATGTTGCCAATTTTGATGGCTGGATTTTTTCATTTTGACTATGTGCTGTGAACACTTTGGTGGTTTACATGTATGTTGGCACATTCTGGGTTAATGAATTCTTAGGTTGTTTGCAGTGGGGTGACCACAGCATTACTTTAATGACAATATTGATCTGGTTAAGATGAAGAAAAACTGAATAGAAGAATTAAAGTAATTAGGTAGTGTTGCCAAGGAGTAGCCATTTGTTATGGCCAGTAGAATGGACCATAGAGGAGTGAAAGGCATGTGGTAAATGGCTGAACAGTTTAGATTTTTGGAATTTGAAAGGGAAAAGGTAGATGCTAAGAAATTTGTGTCCTAGGTGAAGATGGTGTTGACAGTATAAGGAGTGTCAGGGGCAAATTATTCCAAACATTCATTCACAATAGGAAGGGCATCTGATTTGGTTGAGAAAGGCAGGTCTTTGGGGTGATTAAAAGAGCAGGGAGATAGTGATCTAGGGCATATTCAGTGACATCCCTTAGAATATAAGGGAAACACAGTTGCATTAGTTGATTCATTGTGCAGGTTTCTGTTGTAAGAAGGAAACTTTTAGTCATGTTGGGTCACTCTTATTTACTGAATGGCTAGAAGAGCAGAAGTAAATCTTGGTGGTGTGAATTTGGCTATGGATCCAGAGCAACAGCAAGTTCAATGGCATAGTTTTCATGGAATGAATGGTGTGAATAGTTACCAGGACTGGAAGAGCTAAAAAAAACAATTTGGGGAACCTAAACACATACAAAATGCTGGTGTAGCAACTCCACAAAAAATGTACTTTGTTACACTGGCAAAAAGTGCTTTTGTCAGTTTGTAACTCAAGACTTTCTCGGAGTTCTGAGAAAGTCTTGAGTTACAAACTGATGAAAGTGCTTAATCCTGTTTTTTCACTTTTTGACAGTGTAATAAAGTCCATTTTTTGTTTAGTTGCTGCACCAACATTTTGTATATAACGATAATAACAAAGAGAAGCACCAGGAACAAAGCAGAGAATGGCTGGAACAATTCTGTCCAAAATAGCATAAGCTCTCAAACTCTTTAAACGATTTCAAACACAACGAATATACTCTATTTAAAAGGTATCTTTATTCCGTGCACATACAAAAGTTGGTTAGCGCTTTCGCTGTAGCTTCATCAGACCAACAATAATTCTTACAAAGGTCTTTAAATACCATTAGTGGCGCGAAAAAGATATCAGCATTTAAAGACATATGCCTAATAAATGTGTCATATAATTCATAAAAACTAAATAGTCAAACTTCCACATAATGGAATTACATATATTATATCATGGCATAATGTATAAAAACATTAAAAACTTTTAAAACTTTAATCACAATTAAAAATGTAATAACACATAAAAAATGAAAAAAATCATTGTTTCTCAGTTCAAAATGGTACCAAGCGCGATAACTATAATCTAACGCATACAATCAAACATACATAAACCATCATGAACGATGTATCTATTGTAGTTAGTAAACATGGCAGAGCACTAAATGTCAATGCGCTTGTCCTATATGGAATCCCATCTAATAACTATGTGTTGAAACCATAATCTAACAAAATAAGGATGACCGGACTTAGCTCATTAAACCTATAACAGGGAGAAGTGAAAGTACTGGATGGAGGTGTATGACAGTATATACAGCAAGTATATGGATGTGTGAGTATGGTCAGTTCTTCAGTCTCCTCATTCTTAAGAACGGTTTAATCGGTGCCTTGCCATTTAAACCGGGTGGAACATCAGCCCTAAACCTGATGATCCAGTTGCTCTCTTTGGACTCAGTTAGGTTGCAAACATCACCACCTCTCTGTGTCTCCTGTATCATTTCTAATATCATTTCTAATATCCTAAACTTAAAGCTGTGTGTCTGATCAGTTTCTTAAGAATGAGGAGACTGAAGAACTGACCATACTCACACATCCATATACTTGCTGTATATACTGTCATACACCTCCATCCAGTACTTTCACTTCTCCCTGTTATAGGTTTAATGAGCTAAGTCCGGTCATCCTTATTTTGTTAGATTATGGTTTCAACACATAGTTATTAGATGGGATTCCATATAGGACAAGCGCATTTACATTTAGTGCTCTGCCATGTTTACTAACTACAATAGATACATCGTTCATGATGGTTTATGTATGTTTGATTGTATGCGTTAAATTATAGTTATCGCGCTTGGTACCATTTTGAACTGAGAAACAATGATTTTTTCATTTTTTATGTGTTATTACATTTTTAATTGTGATTAAAGTTTTTAAAGTTTTTAATGTTTTTATACATTATGTCATGATATAATATATGTAATTCCATTATGTGGAAGTTTGACTATTTAGTTTTTATGAATTATATGACACATTTATTAGGCATATGTCTTTAAATGCTGATATCTTTTTCGCGCCACTAATGGTATTTAAAGACCTTTGTAAGAATTATTGTTGGTCTGATGAAGCTACAGTGAAAGCGCTAACCAACTTTTGTATGTGCACGGAATAAAGATACCTTTTAAATAGAGTATATTCGTTGTGTTTGAAATCGTTTAAAGAGTTTGAGAGCTTATGCTATTTTGGACAGAATTGTTCCAGCCATTCTCTGCTTTGTTCCTGGTGCTTCTCTTTGTTATTATCGTTATTTACAGCTGCCCACTGGGAACATTTGCTCTAAGTGAATCTTTCTGTTATACTTTGGATTATTTTGGCTGTTTTGATTCACTAGAGAGCATGAGTGAAGGGCAGATACAGAGCGTTGAGCTTCCGTATTCAATGCGTGGATTACAAGTCAGTGAAACGTCACGATTAGCTGTGGATCGATTGGCTGATTGCCTCCGACATGATGTTAACCCGCTGGAGACATTTGAATGTGAGGATTGTCCGCGTATGAATGGAGAGGTGAACTTCGATAGAGAAGGTCTACGAGTTGCAGTTGAGAAGTTGGAGACGGATCTTTATAAACTGAAGAGACTACAGACGCAGAGAGAACACTTTGACGTCTGTTTGCAGAGAAAGTTAATACCGAGAGGCCTCAGAGTTTTAAAGATGCCGACAACGGCGACGCAATATCCTGAGCTTCTGTACGAGTGGCAACAACTAAATCTGGAGGTAAGCCTCAACTATATGAGGTTGATGAATAAATTCTTCCTGCCGATTGAAGAGACATTAAGAACAGATATTAACAAGCAGAAGTTATACATTTTTTCAAGGTTTCCAGCCAGAGAAACGAATGACTGTTGCCATGTCTTGTTAGATAATATTACTCAATATGAGAAACGCCTGTATAATCAAAAAAGGGCCAAGTTACAAAGGGACATTACGGACTTTAGATTGGGTAATATTTTTACTTGGCCCAGAACAAGTAATGGTGTTAATTTTCAGACACAACGAAGGCGGAATTCCTCTAATGTTAATAATGCTAGTAATATGGGGGTTGCTGAACGTTTAAATGTTATTGATGTTGAATGCACAGATACATTACTGACTACTTTAGGTCAGGAAAACCGCAATGATTCTCGTGAATGTTTTGTTGAAGGAGGGGATGTATTGATAGATGGAGGGTCATTGGGGGCTACAGATGAGTGCACAACTGAGAATACTAGTTCCTTGAACACTTCTAACAACATGGTGAATAACAATGTCGGTACATCCACTAGTGGTCCAGTGGTTAGAAGGAAAACGACAGTTCAGGCCAGCACAGACACTACAGCCAACCATCCGATTGGCATTGTAGATGTTTCTGCTGACATGACGTCCAATTTCAAACACCCTTTTCCAATAAGGACCCCACCGAGAGAGGGAAGGAGACGCTCAATGAGCAGAGGGCGGCAGAAGAGGAAGTTTTCCCCGGACCGCCCTCAGACAATGAATATCAAGAAAATGTGGGGACAGAAGAACAAGAATTAGTGTTCAACTTGTCCTCAATTGATCTAACACCACATGAGTTAGAGGTCCTCAGGAGAGGTTTATCTTTTATACCCACGAGCTTTAGTACTTTGGAGGACACCCTGAGAGATTTTAAATTATTTGTACGTAGTTTATCTTTGAGATTAGAGTTTAAAGGGGCTTCTTATGAGCGATCCCTTAGGAAACCAAGCACTTATACCCCTCCTGTTCAGCCTCTATTAGCGGCTTACAGCAAGTTAGTTGAGGATGACATGTACAGAATGTATTACGAAACTGGCGGAGGTAAAAATAACAGGAAAATATACAATTTGAATTTTGACCAGAGAAAGGCATTACGCAATTTGTGCAATAACCCCAGCATTATAGTTAGACCTGCAGACAAAGGAGGTGGTATGGTGGTCTATGATGTTAACAGGTATAACATAGATATGCTAGAGATGTTGAATGATACTAAGTTCTATATTCAAGTCACAATTGAATATGTATGTGAAATCAATATAGGCATACAGTCTTTACTGTCAGATCTTTTTCAGAAGGAGGTCATTGATTTTAAATTGTATGATTTCTTAAAAGTTGTCCATCCATTGATTCCCGTTATTCAAGGGCTCCCGAAGATCCACAAAAACACCACACACCCACCCATGAGACCGATTGTGGCAGGGAGGGGCTGGTCAACGGAGCCACTCTCGATTTATCTAGAGAGTAAATTTAGACCCATTGTAGATCAGAATCTGTACATTCTACGAGATACCAAACAGTTTCTTTTGGACCTGTATGGTTTTCTAGGTTCGAATTCCACAGAGGTTGACTATGTACTAGTGACAATGGATATCCAGTCACTATTCACTATGATACCCAATGGAGTAGGAATTGAGATGGTGGCCAACCACCTGAGGAGAGTGTCTGATTATACGACAGGTGACATTGATTTATACATGACTCTTTTGAAAGTGGTGTTGGAGTCTAATGTCTTTGGCTTCACTGATAGATTGTTCCTACAGAGGGATGGCGTAGCTATGGGCACTTCTTGTGCCAATAGCTACGCCAACCTAGTTATAGCTGAGTGGGAGGTCAGGGAATTGTTTCCCAATGCATTATATAACAGTTATGTCTGCTTCTATCGGCGATTTGTCGACGACCTGTTTTTCCTTTGGAAGGGGTCAAGTTTACAGCTGGGAAGATTTGTCAATGAGTTGAATGAAACTACGAATTTTCTGATATTTACAATGGAGTCCTCCAAGAGTAGGATACCATTTCTAGATGTGTATGTGGAAAAATTGGAAGGAGGTATTTTTAACACCGGTTTGTATAGAAAACCTTGCCATAGAAATTCTTTACTCCACCGCACGAGCATGCACCCCGGCTTCGTTTATAAGAACATAGTGCGAGGTCAGGCTATGAGGGTATCCAGATACACCCCGAGTGACTCCCAGTTTATGAATGAGACTCAGGATCTTTCTGTTAGACTTAAAAATCGTGGGTATACAGAAGGTGATCTGACAATGGGGCTCACCGGTGTGGAAGGCTTGAGAGATGGTAAAGCAGCTCCATATTTTTCAAACAGGCCCATGAGGGATGACAATGGTAATACAGAGAAGAACACTTTAAACAACGTTCCATGCTCAATACTTTATACGAAAGATATAGGGTCCATTAAGGACATTATTAACAAGCATTGGCATGTGTTATCTGTTGACCCCGAGGTGAAAGGGATAGTTGGTGAAAGACCAAAATTCATATACAGAAATAAGAAGAGCCTAAGAAAGATGCTATGCTACCCCAAGTTCCCTAGGGATGGCAATTGGAATAACAACTTATATACATCTCCTTGTGGCCACTGTAACTTCTGTCATTACATTGAGTCCGATGCTACTTTTGTCCATCCCAACGGCTATGGTGAGTTTAGAATGAGGACTAAAGGTGATTGCATGTCCACCAATGTGGTGTATTTGGCCACCTGTATCACATGTCCCGCATTCTATATTGGGAAAACCAATAGATGCCTTAGGGATAGAATGCGGGAACATGTTTACCACATCAGGAAAGGGTGCTTGCGGAATGCATTGGCCAAGCATGTTGTTGAAACTGATCAGACACACAGCTTTAAGTTTAGGATATTAGAAATGATACAGGAGACACAGAGAGGTGGTGATGTTTGCAACCTAACTGAGTCCAAAGAGAGCAACTGGATCATCAGGTTTAGGGCTGATGTTCCACCCGGTTTAAATGGCAAGGTACCGATTAAACCGTTCTTAAGAATGAGGAGACTGAAGAACTGACCATACTCACACATCCATATACTTGCTGTATATACTGTCATACACCTCCATCCAGTACTTTCACTTCTCCCTGTTATAGGTTTAATGAGCTAAGTCCGGTCATCCTTATTTTGTTAGATTATGGTTTCAACACATAGTTATTAGATGGGATTCCATATAGGACAAGCGCATTGACATTTAGTGCTCTGCCATGTTTACTAACTACAACAGATACATCTTTCATGATGGTTTATGTATGTTTGATTGTATGCGTTAGATTACAGTTATCGCGCTTGGTACCATTTTGAACTGAGAAACTATGATTTTTTTATTTTATGTGTTATTACATTTTTAATTGTGATTAAAGTTTTTAAAGTTTTCAATGTTTTTATATATTATGATATAATATATGTAATTCCATTATGTGGAAGTTTGACTATTTAGTTTTTATGAATTATATGACACATTTATTAGGCATATGTCTTTAAATGCTGATATCTTTTTCGCGCCACTAATGGTATTTAAAGACCTTTGTAAGAATTATTGTTGGTCTGATGAAGCTACAGCGAAAGCGCTAACCAACTTTTGTATGTGCACGGAATAAAGATACCTTTTAAATAGAGTATATTCGTTGTGTTTGAAATCGTTTAAAGAGTTTGAGAGCTTATGCTATTTTGGACAGAATTGTTCCAGCCATTCTCTGCTTTGTTCCTGGTGCTTCTCTTTGTTATTATCGTTATTTACAGCTGCCCACTGGGAACATTTGCTCTAAGTGAATCTTTCTGTTATACTTAACATTTTGTATATGTTTCGTTTTATGTTTGTTATTTGGCTCTTAATTTGTTCATGTGTTTAGTCTGAATTTGGGGAACCTGTTGGGATAGTTATACATCTGGGAGTTAATGAAATTAGTATATTGATATATCTAAAAGGAGGCTGCTTACCTGTTTGTTAAGGGGCTTGACACTTGTTATGCAAAGGATCTTGGGCACTAAAGTTTCATTATTTATTGAATTCATATCTCACTGATTTGCCACATAACTTCAGAAAAACACAAATTGAGGAATAGACAAAAAATATGAAGCAAAAATATGGACATTCTGTAAAAATGTGGACACTTGAGGGCAATGCACACAGGACTGCTCTCACTCTGTCTCGATCTCTCTCACACGCACACACACACACACACACAGTCTCTTCTGCTTTCGTACATGCATTCACTCACACAAGATTGCTCTCACTCTCTCTCGAACTCTCTCACACAGTCTTTTCTGCTTTCATACACACATTCACTCACACAAGATGGCTCACTCTCTCTTGATCTCCCTCACATACACAGTCTCCTTTGCTTTCATACATGCATTCACTCACACAAGATCTCTCTCATTCTCTCTTGATCTCTCACACACACCGTGTCTTCTGCTTTCATGCATGCATTCACTCACACATGCAGACAGAAACATAAACACACACACACTCACACACACACACACACACACACACACACACACACACACACACACACACACACACACACACACACACACACACACACACACACTCACATACACACACACTCACATACACACACACTCACATACACTTTTTTCTGTTTAGCCTATTTATTTTTTTTTTTACACTCGCTAAACAGCAAAAGCGCTGCTTAATGAATGTAAAGTAATGGTGGACATTAGGTTTTTTTTGCAGTCTAAGCTTTATGGCAGCTTGATATGCTGCTGTGAAGTGGCGGACTCATTTTAAAGTGGGCATTACTTGCTCATTAATACCCTGCTGGACAATGTTCATTCTTCAGTCAGGGTGCTGAAGTACAGTTTGCCATTCTCTAAGTTGTGTTAGTGAGCAGGGGATCTTGCTAATAAATTAGTAGTGAATTGTCTAACACACCGCCTAGTTACTGTAAAGATGTGTGGATGAAGTTACTATTAAAGTATTTAAGAGGAAGGTGAGTGGTCTGGCATGCTGCCCAGTTGTATTATGGTATGGTAATATTTGATGTGTGTTACTTGCTGTTAATAAATATGGCTAATGCTGAAGTGTTTGACATTTTGTAATAAAGGTTGTCACAAAGTCATGAGAGTTGCCAGGTGTTTATTGGTGGGGATAGCCCAGTGACAAATCTATATCTATATCTACATCTATATCTATATGTATATATATATCTATATCTATATCTGTGTATGCATATCATTTTTATTATATATATATAAGGTTTACCTTTACATAGGCGAAACTCACTTGTGCGATTGCTCATATGAATGAATTGTAACCACGAAAAACAAAACCGCGACAGTTTCCAATGTTCGAGAATCAGCAAATCGAAAAGCAGATTCGCTGATTTTCAAACACAAATGTTGAATGAGAAATGTAATGAAGTGTAATGCAGGGGTGTAAGCCCCCCTGTACCCCGCATGTGGGGGGGGCTGCACCCCCCACACCCTCTACTTTAATATACTAACTCTGAGATCGCACTACCGTTGGGAAAGGGTCCATTTTCCGATCTCCACTATAGTGCAATCCACCCCAAAATGCCGAATCTGCAATGAGCGAATGTCACTGTGCATTCGCTCATTGCACATTCAAAGCATTTTGCATTCGACGTTTGCGAACTTTGCAAACGTCCTGTCAAACATCTGCTGTTCACCCATGTGCAAAATGCACATATGAAGGTAAACCGTATATATATATATATATATATATATATATATATATATATATATATATATGTATATATATATATATATATATATATATATATATATATATATATATATACATACATATATATATTTTTTATATATATATGTGTGTGTGTGTGTGTGTGTGTGTGTGTGTGTGTGTGTGTGAGTGTGTGTGTGTGTGTATGTGTGTTCATTACATTTTATTTCACTGTAGAACCTCCGGTACCAACCAATAAGCGAAACACTGCCTTTCTATCTAATCTCTAATCACTGAAAAAATAATTAAAAACATTTCATCTAAAACAAATTTTACTTTAATACAGTCATAGACAATTGAATATACAGGAAATATTCCTTCAAAAGTTTCTTCTTTTTTCTGGGGCCTAGCTCTTCTGCAACCCTTTACTGAAAAATATTAACTCTGCTTAAAAATTCATGGGAAAAAAAGAGAAACACAGCGCACAGTGAATCACTGCTGCTTCACAACCACACATTTTTACAGATGGGGACAGTAAAAAGTTGGACAGTGATAATGTACCAATGTTGTTTTAGCTAATGTTGCCTTATAATTCCCATGAACCTAAAACCCTAAACCATAACAGCAGTTATTGTCTATAGCTTTATATATATTTCTATAAACTGTAATTCAAGCATGTGTCATCAACTATTTTTTCAGTAATTTGTGATTAGACAAAAAGGCAATTAGATAAAATGAGCTGTACCCATGCAAACAGACAGACATGACTCTGATTTTACCATTGTTAGGTAACTAGATAGAAATATTGCTTCACTTTAATACTTAGACTTCCTTAAGTTAGAATAACATTATTAAGTTAGAATAATGTAATTGGGTAGAATATTGTTTGTTTTTTCAAATGACGTGTCACATTTTGTTACCATTCTGTTTGAAAGGTAAAATAAACTACTGGATCCTCTGCTTGCATTTGTAAGTAAACATAAATGTAATGTCATTAAGATCACTGAATACTAACATTACTATATTTTAAACAAAAAAGTTGTAACACACAGGCAAATATAAGAATATAATGAGTCTAAAAGCCAGGTGGGATGGATGCACAACATGTTTACATTATGCCTGGTAATATTGCATAAGCTTAAAGTCATGATAAGTTTTGGCACACTCAAAGTCAAAAGTAACTTTATTGTCATTCTGACATACATGAGTGCACAACTGAATGAAACTGTGTTCCTCCAAGCTCATGTGCAAAAGAAGCATAGCAACACAGAAACAAACAAAAAAGCAATGACAACAACAGTGACCAAACCAAACATAAGATACATAAGCAACCATCAACCATGCATAATCCCATGGACTACAGCAATCCACTTTGTTCTCACAATCCAGCATCACAACAATCTAAATCACCAGTCCAATCCCCTCCAACACCGCAGACCAAGACTGATTACAAAAATAAAAACCTGCAGGCAAAATATGAGCTTTTGCCACCTGTATTCAACATAACCACTGCTACCTGTAGGCCTGAACAGCCACAGCCAGTCCAATGATCCTCCCTCAGTCCTCTCCATTCACACTGACACTGCCATTAACTCCATCTCTGACATCATTGGCAGCTTCCAAATTAAATCAAGCTTCGTCTGACCCAACAAATCCAACTCTGATTCTTTTTAACCGAACCCGGCAGGCAAGAGTCTGACCTCCACCTTCCACATTCTGCACCTTGCTCAACTCAACACTGTAGGTCCAAGCTTCATGAACAATCCACCAATTCCAGTGATTCCAAAAAGCAAAGCAACAAGGGCATTATGGATATCACTGACACCACGAACACCACAGCTGCAGTTGTGATGTCTGTGGGGGATCTTATCAGGAGGGAGTTAATGAAATATTATTATTGCATCTAGCCATTAATGTCTGGCCAAAAGCATTATATTTTTACAGGATACTATTGTTATAACCTACTCTGTTTGATTTATTTATTTATCCTTTGTTAACTGGGTTACTCTGAATAGACTATTAGCCTCTTTTCAGGGGAGATACAAGGTGGTATTTATACTACAAGGGAAAATTTTACCAGAGCATCAGTGAACTTTTCCTGCTCTTTGGAGCTGCTAGATGGTGCTGGAGGGCTCCTATGACAGCAAGGAAGAGGACTAAAGGAAGCAGCAGCATGGAAGAGGAGAGAAAAGTCATACAGAGTGTGGATGTGGAAAGTAAGAATTTGGAGAAAAAAGGTTCAGTGCAGAGCATCAGAATGTAAATAAAGATTCAGTTATGGTGGATGTTACAAATGAGTAGTGTTTAGCTGTCTCTGTGGAGAAGAAATGAGCAAGTTTGTTGAAGTGCTGCAGATAACATAACTGCCATCAGCAGGACTTGCAGATGATGTTCTGTTAAAAATATTTGAACAGGATGATCCAGGTGACAGTTCTGCTGTTCCATGGGGTAAGATGGCAAATAACTATTTTGGAAGTGCTGAGGATGGTATTGTGGAAAAGGATCAGGTGATGTGACAACAGAGAATACAGCAGTAAAAAATCATATACAGCTGAGAAAGAAAGAAAGTAAGAGATGGAACCAGCAACAAACTGAGAAAGTGTCTGGTTTTGTGGCAGCAGATAATGTAGTAACCAAAACAGGGTTTATATCATAACATCGAATTTGCACAACATCGAATGGCCATAACCTCGAATGTGCCATTCACCAAATCTGTTCATGTGGGGAGCTGCCACACCCCCCGCTAATTATATATACCAACTCCGAGGTCGCACTACAGTGAGGAACTGGCATATTTATTCATCCTCACTGTACCGCGATCCCAAAATTACAGATTTGATGAACGACACATTCGAGGTTAAGTCCGTTCGATGTTATGCAAATTTGATGTTATGATATATACCCACTAAAACATATGCAGCAGTGACAGCAGGTAAAAAAGGAGAGCAGTAACAAACTGTAAGTAAAACTGTCTTTAAAAACCACAGATGACCAACTGTGAGAACAAAAATAAATGACACTGTAATAGACAGATACTATGTATGGGACAATATGATAACTTCTTGATTCTAAAGCTTAAGAAATCCTGTGTTTTATATATACTGGGGCAGAACACTTTTGTGACTTAACATTTGAAACTGATGGCCTAATGATGAAATTTCTGGAACTGTGTAAGAAAAAGAAATACATTTATCTGTGAAATAATTATGTTTTTTTTTTTTTTTTGGTAATAAATTAAATTTTAAAACAAATGTTACTTTGCAGTTTATAGTTGTTGAACTGGAAGAGATAATGTTAAAAAATGGATGCAGGATCTGTATGAAACTGTTAGGAATATTGTGAAATTTAGAGATGAAAGAAGGTTATGGAGTAGAGGGTGGAGGTTGGAAGCTGTTTTGAAATGTGAAAAAAAAGAAAAAAACATGGTGAAATACTTGCCAAGTGTTTTTTTTTGTGACCGGTTATACAGAGAAATTAAACTATGCTGGCCAGCCAAAGTCATTTTTCTTTTTTTTTTTTTCTTTTGTGGGGACCTTTCTTATTTAATTAATGAGTGTGACCAGGTACAATGGAACCAATGTGGGGAAACAGCAAGAAAGTGCATGTCTGAATGCAGGTTGCATAAAAAGGGACACTTTTGGATAGATTCTCAAGAGCAAACACCAAATAATGAAAAAGAAGGGAAAGGGAAGAAAACATTCAATATAAAGGCAACAAGAGCTTGGAGGAGAGGGTAAAATAGCTGAAGAAGTAATTGTAAAAAAAGAAAAAAATCATAGAGGGTAAAATGTGGAGAGTGAGTGCATAAAAGAAGAGAGGTCAAGACAAGGGATTGATGCTAGTATTTTTATAAAGTTCTAGCCAGTGAAAAAATGATTCTGAGAATCTATAATTATTTGTACATTAACCCATGAAAAATATTCAATTATGGAAAAAGGAAAATAAGAAAAATGAAAATTTAGAAATATTTCTCCTAAACTTAAAAAGAAGGACAAGCAACAACTTTAGAGTACTTTCCGTAAATGTGAATAGTATTATTAACACTGTAAGAAGGATTGAGATACTGAAATGGTGTGCTAAATGTGATGTGGATGTTATTCTTTTAGAGGATGTAAGATTCCTGACAAGTAAAGAAAGACTGTAAACAGAAAAAAATGTGGGGTGGAACTATAATATGGAACTTAGGAAGTAGACACTGTTCTGGAATGGCTGTGCTATGTAAGAGAGCAGTGAAAATGCTGTATGTAGTGTTCATAAGGATGGCAATGCTAACTGTTATGGATGTGAGATGAGGACAGTATGTTTATAGAATTATAGCATTATATGCATATATAACTAGGAAGGAAAGAGAGAAACTGTTTCATCAAATATTTGACAATGTGGTAGTAAAAATGAAAATTATAATTGCTGGGGACTTAAATTGTGATTGGGGATACATGTAAATGTGGTAAATTTACTGTGTGGAATAAAGGTCAATGGAGAAAAGGGTGACTTAGATCTGAAACTGATTGTTTTGTATTATCAGAAGGTTTGGGGGTAGCAGATGGTGATACAGTTGTGACTGTTTTTTTTTCAGGGCATTTATCAATATGGTGGGAGGTGATGGGAGAAAGGGAGTGTATTAAATAGAAAAGGGAATAAAAATAATAAATGAGAGATCAGGGGATGAAACTGGAGAGTGGGAAGTATTGCAGTTATGGAAGGATCATCTAACCTTGAAGAACTTCTATAAAATCTGGTATGAATGGTGGACTGAATTTAAAAAAGAAGTATTAACAAATGTTTTTTTTTTCCAATGGCAGGATGATATAAGAAAAGAAGAGAGAAGTGAAGTATGAGAAATATATTATTAGAGAATTCAAAGAATAATACAATAGAGCATTATGATATGGAAAACTAAAAATATAAATTAAATCAAGAAAAAAATAAAACACTGCTATTTGGGCTGAAATATTATTTATAAGGAGAAGGGAGGAGGTTATCTACAATTTTGGGTAAAATAGTAAAAAATAATATTAGTATAATGAGAGAAATAAAAAAGATGCAAAAGGAACACAAGAGCAAATTAGGAATATTCTTGCACAGTATGTTAAAATGTATATAAGAGTAAAAAGAATGAAATAAGAGAGTGTGGAAAGTAGGTAAGAACATTTTTTGAAAAAGAAATTAGTATTTGTGAACTGGATGAAGTACTTAGGAAAGTAAATGTTGATTCAATATCAGGTCCAGATAGTATAGAGCATGGAATGTATAACAAAATTGTGGATTGACGAAAAGAGTATTTTGCAAATGTACTGAATGAATGGTTGAAAGAAGGGTTTGCTTAAGATGAGTTATGAAGTGGGCTATTAACATTTATATGGAAGAAGAATGAGAAGAATGAAATAAAAAATGGAGAACCATTGCTCTAAATAATGCAGATTATAATTTTGTTATGAGAGAATAATGTAGTAGAAATGGAAAGAAGGAAGGAAGGTTGAGAGATGTTATGGAAGAAAGTATATATGGCATAACAGTGAAAGGATGTCATGAATTGCTATTGGTTTTAAAAGAAATTGTGAATGATATTATAAGTAAAATGAAGAATGTGAAATTATGGTATGTTTCATTAGCATTGCATTTGAAACAGGATGCTTTGTGGGATATTATAGAGAAATATGGAACAGGTAATACAATTAGGAGAGTGCATATGTCAGCATATCAACATAATAGCGTAAGAGTGTTAGTGAATAGGTGGTTGAATAAAGAAATCTGCAGGAAGGGTGGTATAAGACAAGGATGTCCTATGAGTGGGACATTGTTTGCATTGGTAATGAATGTGGTAGTGAGTAAAATAGCTTACAAAATGAAAGATGCTAGATATGTGATGCAAAAACAGGTGGTGATTCCAGCAGTTCTGAAATAAACAGGCAATATAGTTGTAGTTGCTAAGATAAAAATATGCATGAGGGAAGTGTTGGCTTATCTGAATGGATGTTTAAAGGGAATGGGATTGACCTTGAATAAAGATAAAAGTAAGGGTTTGGATGATGTGAAAATTGGAGGGTTGTATTTTTCAGTGAATGAGGTTTCTTTGTTGGGGATAACATTTGGGGAATATGATATAGTTATGATGCAATTGGAGGGTTTTATAAAAGACATGAAATACATATGTCTTCCATAGATGACTTGTAGATTAACATTCAGGAAAAAAGGTTTATCTGGTAAAATCTGTATTAATGGAAAAATAGCACATTTGCCAACTGTTTATATGGTTCCACAAAAATATGAAAAGGAAAATTGTGCATTTAACATTTTCTTTCATATGGGGTTCAAAATTAAACCCAGTGAAAAGAAGTGTGCTGTATGTGAGCAAAGACAATTTTGGGGTACTAATTTGATTTGTTTATTCTGCTTCTTTAAATGTGTATAGAGTATTAAAGTGGATAAAGCAAGAAAATGAGAAATTAGTTGTGAGAATGTTTAAATATAATTATATAAAGCTCTGGGAGATGATAAGAATGAGGAAAAACAGAAAAAGAATATGTAAATGAAATTAAAAATTATCAAGAAAAAACTAACAGGTAAAATAAAAAAATTATGGTATAGAGGAAGACAGAATAATGTGGTATAATAATGTGATGAAACAATATTATGTTGTAAATACATGGGACATTTCATGAGAAGAAGTGTTTAAAGCCATTTCAGTCAGGAAAAAGTGGTGTACTAAGATAGCAGAGTATCAGGACTGGTGATACATAAGTTACCAGTAAAAGGAAAAAGTTGAATGTTTGTGCTTATTGTGTGGGGAGGAGGATACAACAAAGCATGCTTTTCTTTGAAAGGTAAAGGTGTGGTGAAATTCTGGAAAAAGTTGTGTAAATACAATTTTTTTGGAGAATATTAATGACAAACACTATAGATATTGATATGATTATGCAAGGATTTTATAAGAACAAGCAGGTAGACAAGAATTTATTTGATGTAATATGGGTTATTTGGAATTTAAGACTGAATTAAAATGTGCTTAATGGAAAATGGATGTTGGCAGATATATTGTGAAAAAGTAGCTTATTGCTGTGGAAGAAGGCGTGAAGTTCAATTACGGAAGAGTAACAGGGAAGACGTTTTAAGAAAAAAAATGATATAAGCAGGGAAAAAAATGATATAAGCAGTGAAAAAAATAGAAATATACTGGCTTGATGGACAACTTCCCATTCAAACCATATCCTCTATCTGCCCAGAGATTAAGTTATGATCTCAGCCATCTACTGTCTATTCTATTCCTCATATTCCCCAATCTATCTCCTATATCAATACATTCAATAGCCATGAACAAAAAATCATGGCTAACACCACTCTCTTGAACATATCTAGACAACGCACTTAGGGAATCCTTAGCCTTAATACAATTAATATGTTCCCTAATCCTTTCTCTGAACATGCAACTAGTCATCCCAACATAAAAGTGCGAACAACAATCGCATTGCACTAAATATACTATATGCCTAATGGTGCAATTCTCTTTCACCTTAAACCTGTATTCTTTGCTCATAGCTGGATGTTTAAACATATCATCATGCCTTAAATACTTACAATAGTTACAATGACCACAAGGTTGTGTCCCCAGCTCAACATCTACACCAGGAGTGGGGAGACATTCTCCCTCTTATAACCACGTGCTTGTAAATCCTATTTTAATATCATTACCCCTGCCTAAAACCAGCATCGGTGTCATTAATCCTTGAGATGCACATACCTTGCCCCTTGACAACATTGGTAAAGGTTCATCTAGGATGCATGCTTGTTCTATGGAGGATGACATTCCTATGACATTTCTTCCTATAAAGACTTGTAGTTACCGTTCCATCCCCTAATATCTTATCTTGTACATCCAAGTAATCCATCTGCATGTCAGAATGTCTTACGGTAAACTTAAGGAATCTGGTACTATTATGAAGACAATATATAAATTCATCTAATGATGCAGGGGTACTGGCCCAAACAATAACAATATAATTTACAGAACGATGATAAAATCTAATGTTTTCCTTGAAAAGCTCTAATTTAAATACTTCATCCAATTCCCATTGGGCTAAGACAGCATTGGCATAGCTATTGGCACAAGTGCCCATAGCCATGCCTTCCTGCTGTAAAAGTTATTCCTTGTCAAAAACAAACATTTTGTTATCCAGCACCACTTCCATGAACAGGCATAAAAGATAAACCAATATCCCTGTATAATCACCATTTTTAAGCTGAAACCTCCTAAGATAGTCTACACCCTCATCATTGGGATTGGTGGTGAAAAGCGAGACACCATCAAGAGTAACCAGTCTATAATCCTCTTCCCCATCATGGCTTTAGCAAATAAATATAAATCTCGTAAAAATTGTCCAGATTCCTTAAGCACCACTGATGATTTATCCAGAATTGGCCTAATATGTTTTTCCACAAAGATAGAGAAAGGCTCTGTGACCCACCCCCTCCCTGCCACAATGGGCCTAAAGGGTGGCTTCACTGGGTCCTTATGTATCTTTGGTAACCCATGGAAGGTAGGTATAACAGGGTACTTAGTCAGATATTGCACCAATTCCAAAGTGATGTTATAATTAATCAAACATTCATTTAATATGAAGCATATTTTCCTCTTCATACACTCAGCCTGACCAAAACTAATCTTTTAATACACTTTTCTATCTGTTAACATCTGTTTTATGGACAAGAAATAAAAATCTCTGTCCATAACTACTGTCATTCCCCTTTTATCAGCTGGTCGCATAACCAAAGACTTATCTGTATGCAGGTGCTTAAGAGCAGTCTGTTCGGGCCTAGGCAGATTAACAAATATCTTCCCCTGCTGTCGATCTGCCAACACATCATGTAACTCATCCTCATAAATCTTAATGGAAGCTTCCAAAATAGGATGATTATCAGGGGTGAAACTACTGCATTTCTTATATATATTACCTTTTAAAGATGTATTTTCAGGAAAAGTCAATCTAAGCATAATATTACTAACGGATATTTTCAAATCAATAATAGTATCAGGTAAATCTGCCACTTGTGCAAGAATAAATGAGAGTCCTTTATTCAGGACTGATACCTCAGCCTCATTCAATGTTACTAGATATATTCCAAACTAGTGATCTGTCACCTTCCACATCTTCTTGATGGTGGGGTAATTCTTGGGCTCGGAATGCTCCTTTCTCTTTACTCTTCCTTGACTCCTCAACCAATGTAATTCTCTCCCTCTTTTTTGTTGAATCAGTTGGGGGAACTGAGGAAAATCCTGTTGGGTATGCTGTGAAATGACCTTCCTTCTAACAACCATCTGAGCCGGAGGTATATCCGCATTACCTCCAGCACCATTGCTAGAGTTCCAATAAGGCCCTGGTAGAGTATCGGTCACAATCTCACTATTGCTCTGAACAATCACAACCTCCCTAGGCCTCTCCCTAGAGATTTCAACATTGTTTTCCGGTTTTCGATTAGGCACTTTAACCCTGGACACATTCATATTCTTATTGCTGTACATCTTCGGCCATGAAAAGACATGCCCTTGTCTAAAATCAGACAGGTCTCTATCATGTTTCTTTTGTTTTTGTGTTGCCAATCCCTTCTCAGTGAGTGCAACACTTTCAGCCACATTACTAGCTGCTCTGTCCACCAATGACACTGGGAAGGTACCATATAATACATCTTGCAGTCTCTCAATCTCAGCAGCAAGTCTCTCCTCTTCAGGCATAAAGAAATCATTCATAAGCTTAAGGTAACTTAAGCTAGTTTCCAAGTTAATGTTTTCCCACTTGGCAAGCAGGTCAGGACAATAAGTCCCATACACAGGCATCTTTAATTTTCTCAGCCCCCTAGGCACCACACGAAAGTTTATACAGGCCTCAAAATGGAACCTCTGAAGT
This sequence comes from Protopterus annectens, assembly GCF_019279795.1. Lineage (NCBI taxonomy): Eukaryota > Metazoa > Chordata > Ceratodontiformes > Protopteridae > Protopterus > Protopterus annectens. The sequence continues at coordinate 793,986,026 of NC_056732.1, read as the reverse complement.
TGTAATCACTTCAGTTTATAAAGACCATCTTCCAAATTATTCAAACATGTTCTAAACTTAACCTGATCCACATTAACACTGGCTTCTTCCATTCCTTCAACTTCACCAATGCCATCCAGAAGAAGTGGGTTATTTCTACTAGCTAACAGACTCCCCAGCCCTTCATGCCTCCAACCTCGACTGGGGTCTAAGTGGATCAAAATTAGGATCAATAGCGATAGCGCCCATACTTTCCACTGTGCTCCCATTGGAAACCAAAGGAAAAACAGATAAAAACACAACAAAGCACCCAGCGGATAAACAAGGAACCGTTTAAGCAGATAAGAACAAAAGCAAAAAGCGTGCACATGGTTGAGTGAAGCACAGCTGAATATTGCATAAAACTTTTTAATCGTAAGATAAGCGCTTTCACCACTCATCTAGTGGCTTCATCAGACCATAAAAGATTAAAACAATACAACAGTATTACTTATACTCACTTGAAACATTATGATTCATTAAATCCAAAACAGATGTGTTAAAAACAGTCTCTCACAAGCCAAACTATTGCATTCAACATAACCCACATAATCACTTCAACAAGGACTGCCCCTTTAAAGTGACAGTCCCTTTTAAGCAATAAACAACAGATAGATTAGTTTTGGTCAGGATGAGTGTATGAAAAGGAAAATATGCTTCATATCAAATGAATGTTTGATTAATTATAACATCACTTTGGAATTTATGCAATATCTGACTGTTGAGTACCCTGTTATACCTACCTTTCTTGGGTTACCAAAGATACATAAGGACCCAGTGAAGCCACCCTTTAGGCCCATTGTGGCAGGGAAGGGTGGCTCACAGAGCTTCTCTCTATCTTTGTGGAAAAACATATTTGGCCACTTCTGGATAAATCATCTGTGGTGCTTAAGGATTCTGGACAATTTTTACAAGATTTATATTTATTTGCCATTTACCATTCCCAATGATGAGGGTGTAGAATATCTTCGGAGGTTTCTGCTTAACAATGGTGATTATACAGGGAAATCGGTCAGTGTTTTATGCCTGTTCATGGAAGTGGTGCTGGATAACAAAATGTTTGTTTTTGACAAGGAATAACTTTTTACAGCAGGATGGCATAGCTGTGGGTACTTGTGCCAATAGCTATGCCAATGCTGTCTTAGCCCAATGGGAATTGGATGAAGTATGTAAGTTAGAGCTTTTCAAGGAGAATGTTAGATTTTATCATCATATGTAGATGATATTTTTATTGTTTCGGCCGGCACCCCTGCATCATTAGATGAATTTATGCATTGTCTTCATAATAGAACCAGATTCCTTAAGTTTACCTTAAGACATTCTGACTTGCAGATGGATTACTTGGATGTATAAGTTAAGAGATTAGGGAATGGAATGGTAACTACAAGTCTTTATAGGAAGGAATGTCATAGGAATGCCATCCTCCATAGAACAAGCATGCATCCTAGAAGAACCTTTACCAATGTTGTAAAGGGGCAAGGTATGCGCATCTCAAGGATTAATGACACCAATGCTGGTTTTAGGAAGGGATTAATGCTATTAAATGAGGATTTACAAGCATGTGGTTATAAGAGGGAGGAGGTCTCCCCACTCCTGGAACAGGTTGAGAGGAGGTAGGGTGAAGCTTTATTTCTCAGGTGATGGGAGAATTATGTTGAAGGATGATAGGGAGGTACAATCCATGCACCTAGTTAATATAACTATGTCATATACAAGTGATGTGAACAGAATTAAGATGGTGTTTGAGAAAGATTGGCCCCTCTTAATGATGGATGATAAGATAAAAAGAGTGGTGGGGATGTCCCATGCTTTCAGTTTAAGAATTGTAAATGTTTGAAAAGAATGCTGTGCTACCCTAGGGATATTGGTGGATTCGGTGTAGATGTTGAATGGGGGACACAACCTTGTGGTCAGTGTAACTATTGTAAGTATATAAGGCATGATGATATGTTTAAACATCCATCTATGGGCAATGAATACAGTTTTAAGGTGAAAGTGAATTGCACCACTAGGAATATAGTATATTTAGCGCAATGCAATTGTTGTTCACACTTTTATGTTGGGATGACTAATCTCATGTTTAGAGAAAGGATTAGGGAACATATTAATATTATTAAGGCTAAGGATTCCCTAGGTGCGTTGTCTAGATATGTTTAAGAGAGTGGTCTTAGCCATGATTTTTTGTTCATGGCTATTGAATGTGTTGATATAGGAGATAGATTGGGGAATATGAGGAATAGGATAGAGAGTAGAGAGCTTAGATGGATACTTTAGCTCAGGGCAGATAGAGGATATGGTTTGAATGGGAAGCTATCCATTAAGCCAGTACTTGAGGCCAGAGGGCTTCCTATGAGCTGATAATGTCCTCAGATTATTCACACATGTTATATAATAAGTGATTTATATTAGTATTGTAGGTAAGCATTTAATGTAAGATAGTGTTTTAGGTTAAAACATCTCAATCATGTGATGCTATATATATATATATATATATATATATATATATATATATATATATATATATATATATATATATATACATATATATATATATATATATATATATATATATATATATATGTATATATATATTTTTTTTTTTATATATCTTTAGTATAAATGTATATAGGATCTATATACGAGTTATTGCATGTGAGCGCTCAATTTAGGATTATGTTTTAGGTCCTAATACTATTTTGATTATTAATGCTGCAATTTCATATTTAGTTTTTATATTTTACGTGTTTTTCATAAGTACACATGCATTTGTCCTTTGGAGCAGTTTGATTCCTTTTGCATAAATCAGGTTCTCTGCTTCATTTTAGTGTGTCTGCTTAAATGTTTTTTAGGGTAGTTATACCTTTATGGTATGATTATGAGAGCTTTTAAGTGTACTTCATTCTACAAGATTCGTTAGTATCATTTTTTATATATAGTATGCTCAGTTTTTAAAACACTATAGTAGCAATTGCTATTATTTTATATTTGTCATGGCTGTTTGCTTATTATGTTTTATGTATGCTGACGTTTTTCCTTTGCTATAGAGTTTTACCTAATGTTTATTGCTTAAGAGGGACTGTCGCTTTAAGGAGGATAGTCCTTGCTGAAGAGATTACGTGGGTTACATTGAATGTAATAGTTTGGCTTGTGAGGGGCTGTTTTTATCACATCTGTTATAGTTTGGCTTGTGAAGGGCTGTTTTTATCACGTCTGTTTTGGATTTAATGAATCATGATTTTTCAAGTGAGTATAAATAATACTGTTGTATTATTTTAATCTTATATGGTTTGATGAAGCCACTAGATGAGTGGTGACAGTTCTTACCTTATGATTAAAAAGTTTTATGCGATATTCAGCTGTGCTTCGTTCAACCATTTGTACTCTTTTTGTTTTTATAACACTGCAATATTTGGTGTTGCTGACAATACCTCTTCCTCACCTTTTCACGGGTACATCAGATGTAGTTGGAGTTCATGGTCCTGTACCTGATAAGTGTCATACTGTTGTCTTGCCTGATCAGATATACCCTATGAATGTTAAGGGCTGCCAATTTCCCTTTTGCACAAGTGTTCTGCTTAGCTAGAGTAGAATAATTGTATGTTCCATTTTGGAACAGTTAACTACAGTGCATAGCCTGGGGAGTGACAGGTTTGTATTAGTACAAACACTAACATGTTTGCACTTATAGTTATGGGCAACTACGCAGCCTACTATACAAGAGGCAATTACTCCGAGATGCCCATTCAAACACAATAGGGAGAAGGTACATACCTAAGGCAATGGCACTACAACTACCATATCATTTTCAAGATATGTGTACTGGGTTTTATGTGTAGTTCTGTCACATACACTGTCATATTGCATACCTCACAGGTGTATTGAACTGGCAACGTTACCCGGATGTAGGTGACGTGCATGTTATACAGGGCCTGGGTTGTCTTTGCACATTGTTGTGGGTATGTGTGTTGTGCATGGGATCAGAGATGAGAAGATGTGGGACATGTAATGCAGTTCTGGATCCTCATCTCTATGAGTCTGTGTGCATTACCATACATAATTTGGTAATGTACTGCTTTGATCTTGCTTCTCACAGGTGAACAGGGGGGTTGGAGTCTGTCCCCCTGACAACTTGATGTCAGTATCTCATCAGACTCGGATGATGATGGTGGCCATAGTGAGGCACAGGTGGGGTTGTCGGTGGTTGAATCTGTCCCAGAGGTTGACATCCCACTTCTGCCTCCATTGTCCCCACATACACTCAGTATTTCCACACATACCCAGTCACCAGAGGCCACAGATATTGGAGAGTCAGAGGGTGATGATATAGTACAGTACAATGTGAAACCTATGTTGTCAGTGAGTGGGGACACTGGCCATAGCCAGATAGCCGGTGAGGTCTCACACAGGCAGATTGACAGGGGTGTTCAAAGGAGGACTGCTGCCCATCCACTTCCTGTTCCAGGTGTCACATCACGGGTCACTCACCGCATGTTTTGGGTTGTCATGGAGGCACAGGCACAAGCTGTATGCAACACCAGATGGATGTTAAGAGTTATGGATACAGCACCATCTGACATCTGTGACTGCCTGCACCACATTGGTGATGCCATGGAACATTTCACTGATGAAGTGGACAGATGATGGGCTCAAGCAGTGTCTGTCTTTGAGCGCATGTTGTATGTGCTGGAACATGTGGTTGGGGTTGGGCATCAGACATGTGAATGTAGGCCAAAACACCATCTCCTGGTAGTCCATGTGGCCATGCATGCTCATGTACCTGTAGTGGCAGCACCTCCAGCGCTACAGAGGGAAGTGTGCTGTCCACACCATGACATGGCTGGCCATGGGCATGTGGTCCCGGGTGGTCCTGTGGTGAACACAGGCCCAGCAGACAGCAGTCACCATCAGGTACTAGCACTGCAGCTGACCTTAGGTATGGCAATACCCGTGCTATTCATGGAGGTGCTATTTCCCATGTTCATGACCGGAGATGATGAACTGTTGACTCTACCATGTACGGTCCACAGCTGTCCACCATACAGACATGTAGGGCTAGCACTGAGCTTGAATGTGTGCATGTACACATGCCAACACCACTTTCACATGCAGGTCACCTACAGACACACACAGCACCACTCCATGACCCATGTCACCAGTACCCCTTCCTGACTCACACACATGCTGTCAACTTTGTGGTACAGCTTAGGCCTCCGGCACTACCACACCACACCCTGTGCATGTATTGATACCTGTGCCACATCCCTGCCATTCATGCCATTGATACCTCTACCACATCCCTGCCATCCATGCGGGGACCTGCATATATGTGTCTGATGCACAGGGTGACTATATACCTTTACATGTGTTTGTGTAGTGCCTACCTTTACACATACCTGCGTTCTCTATACTGTTTCTGCCACTGTAACTTCACTTTTACAGCCCATGGTGTCATTTTATCTTCCTGTGCACAACATTTTTCCTTGTACATTAATGACACCAACATGGGGTCTGCACAACTGCCTATCTACTTGCTGGATGGCTATACCATCCTCATTTGCATGCATTTCACCTACTTATGAGGTGATTTGCATGCCACAGACATTTCATAGGTTCACAGTTTCATAGGTAGGTACTAGGCTATTGGCCCAAGGGCCTACGCAAGCCTAGCCAACAAGGTTCCCTGGCTTACGCCACCCAAGAAAGTTATTTTCCTGTGCCACTAATGAGCAGAGACACAGAAGTGATCCCCGGGGTGTATTTCCTATTTCCCATCCACTAATCAAGATTTTCCTTGAAGAGTGCTAATGAAGAACTTTGCTTGACATAGATGGGTAGCCTGTTCCAGAGTATGGGAAGTCTCTGGGATAGGAATCTATCCCTCCAGCATGTCCTGTTTATTGTGGTGACAAGGTTTAGGTCCCTAGAGCGTGTAGCTCGGAGGGATTGGGATTTCTTTAGGTGTAGCATGTCCAACAGCTCTGGGTTTGACATAGCTTTATATGTTAGGCAGAGATCACCTCTGAGTAGGCGATATGCTACGGAGTAAAGCTGGAGTTTTTTGAGGCGGTCAGTGTAGGGCATTTGTTTGAGTCCAGTAATCCTCTTTGTGAGGGACTTCTGTGGCTTTTCCAGCTGCTGCAGATGTCTTGTGAGGTACATTCCAAAAGGGGCATTGTACTCTATAGTGGGTCTAATGAGTGATGAGTCGAGGGTAACTATGACCTCTTTTTTCCTGGATGAGAACCCTTTTATGCTGAGGTGTGCCACGTAGAAGGACTTCCTGACTACTGTGGTGATGTGACTATCAAAGGAGAGACTACTGTCTACCTGGGTCCCAAGGTCTCTTATCATGCATTCGGTGTTAAGTAGATTACTGCCTATGTGGTAGTTCATGGGTACAGAGTTTTTACCAAAGGGGATGACACTGCACTTTTTGGCATTGAGCTTGAGGCCATGGCTCTGACACCAGGCATCTGTCTCAGAGAGGCCCTTCTGTAGGATGTTCACATCATTTGGGGACTTGACTATGGCTCCTAGTTTGCAGTCATCTGCGAACTTCGTTAACCAGAGACCTTCTGTGTTAGCCTGTACTTCAGAGAAGTAGATATCAAGCAGGAGTGATCCCAGGACAGAACACTGTGGTACTCCACTTGTCACTGGTCTGACGTCAGATTTGGAGTCTGCAACTTTTACAGTGTGGGTTCTGTCAGTGAGCTAGTTGGCAACCCATCTTGTGATGTAGGGATTTATGCCTAGTTTATTGAGTTTAGCTATAATTCCAGAATTTCCATGTCCGCATGTTCATGCACTTCCCTCAGCTCACTTTATTGAATTGCACATCTGCTTAGTTTTGTATAAGCAGTGTGCCACTATGCCTACATGGAAAATAAGTCCGCGTAGGCCTTATTAAATTCCCCCCACAGAGTATGTAGTTGTTTTTCTAGGAATAAGTAAATAACAATATTCAAAAAACATGTTCTTATCTATCAGTTATTTCTACTAGGATTATTTCCATAGTTAAATGTGATCTGCACTTTAATGGTGTTTACTTTCTTTTATACTGGTACAAAAGTCATAGAATGTTTTTTTGTGTGTAGTTACTCATATTTCATCTTCTTTTCCTTTTTTATTTTGCTGAAAACACATTGCTGCTTATGCAGCTTGCTATGTATAGTACAACTGCATTTAGTGTCTCTTTCAAATGCTGATTTAATCAAGTGGTTATTCTGTTATATAATAAGCAGAGGAATAAAATGTTACTTCTCCTGTGTATCATGCCTTTTATCCTGTCAGTTCTCTCACTGTATCACTTTCTCTGTTGTTAAGTAGAAGGAATCACTTATCTACATAGCTTACTGGAAGTTTTTCATTCTTTTACACAGGTGGAGTAAAACACCATTCAAAAAGAGCTCATACATATGCATTTGTCATGCAAATCAGCTTTCCTGCCATGTCTTCAGCCGCCTGTCTCCATTTTATTGTGGTTTCAATTTCAACCACTTTCTTTCTTCATTTCACCCTTGCCTTGGTGATTTAGATGTCGCAAGCACTTTTCTTTTTACATTGCTATTATGGACTGATCTGTGGTCCATTGTGAATGCCAACTACTATCATTTGTCCATAGTGGCTTGATTTTTCTGCTTAACATTTTTTGTACTGAATATTTGCCTCACTAAAATATAACATCCTATCGGTTTGTTAACAACAGTAGAATTGGTTGCTAATGTAAAGTCAGAGTAAACATTTGAAACAAACAAAGTATGTGAGGTTTATATGTTTTAAGTAGAATAATTGTATTCTGACAGGATTTTGAAAGAGATTTATGCATGAGTGTTGTTTTTAAATGGTTGCATTATTTACCTGAGAAACAAAGAAACAAAACTAATTATAAAACTAGGTTTTAAAGTAAACATTTTATTTGTCTGATTTTAACTCTGTTTTTTTTTATAGCTAAGGCAGGGATCAAATTCCTATTAGTGGGTTTACTTGATCAGTAGATTTCATTCTCTGTTAATAAGGACTCATGAAATAAAAAAAATGAAAGCAGCATTGCATGCAAAAATTAATCTTATATTAGATTTAAGGGCAAAGACAGAATATTAATTAGTTGAATAAATGCATGTCTGTTATATTACTTACTTACATGATGTATTATTTTTTTGTAATGGCACACTGTGGGGAAAGGGGTCAGTTTAACTTTTTTTATTTTCCAGGCAGTGTCTTAAATCAGGTAGAATGCTTTAAGGTTATATTGGTGATGCAAAGTTTTGCTGTTGTCATTTGCAATGTTTTTGTACAATTAGCAGAAAGGCCAAACAGTAAGGATCATTGAAGCTGCAATGGATAAGTTTAAAAATAAAATGAAACAATGAACTAAAAAAATACTGCATGGGGACCTTTTGCTAATCAACACATATTTTCAGACTTCTATGAATGATACTGTTTGAATTGTGAAGTATTTAAAGAATATCTATGAGCTAAATCAGTGTTCCTTTTCTGGAAAAAAATTCATTTACCAGATGTGTTTGTCAAAATAACGTTGTATTTCCCAGTTTTGATAAACAGCATCGTCACTGGTGGAGTGGCAAAGTTATACTGTTATTGGGTCTATCAGATTTTTTGGGAAACACTGTTTTGAAAAAGAAACATATTTTTGGATTAGTTTTTGCTGTTAACACTCCCTTATAATCTTCATTTTATGATGAGTATGAGTTAGAAAAATGTGTCCCCCATGTTTAAGCACGAAACCAAATTATAAAACAAAAGTATGACCTTTACAAGGAGGCAGGTCCACTAACTTAATTAGGCAGATTTGTTTCTCTACTATCTCACTCACACCTAAATCACCTTGTTTGTATATTTCCAGTTCACATCCATACCACCTTGTGGCATTCATAACGTTTTTGTGCCTGCCTTAACTAAGTGACTTACCAGCTACAGATAGGCAGTTTTAGAAAGGGCAAGGAGATATTAATAAAATGACACCAAGAATGTTAGTTTAAGATGTCTTGCAGTGGAGAAATGAATCTTTGTTTGCCACCTATTATTCATATTTTCTTATTTATATTCATATTCTCACACCTGAGAGACCTACATGTTATTGAAGTGTATAGTGTGAAAAACCAATGTGGGAGACAGGACAATTCACTGGCAATGCTGATTTATATCACACTATACTGGAAATATTGCTAGTTGTTTGTTAGTAATTATGAAAATAAGCAATATTTCCATAAGTACTTCATGACTTACAAACTGTTGAATGATATTAAGTGAAACCTTAGATGCTGTTGAAGAAAACTGCCTTTGATATTTGTATTGTAAGTTGCACAACTTGAGAGATATCAAGTATTATTTAATTCTCTAATTATACAGTTATGCATAAGTTTTCATATTCAATAAATATTTCAATAAACACAGTTATAGAGGAATTTCTTGCTGTCACGTGAAAGCTGATGTCTGGATAACAAAAATGTACTAGCAATATATGTCTAGGTTGTGCATTTTCCAAGATATGGACATCTGTTTGTAAAAGTCTGCAAAATATAATCTGGGTTTGTAAACATTGTAATATATTACAGTATTTATGGAAAATACTATGAATGTACAAATTATTATCACTGTAAAGAATATATTTTACTGATAAATTTGCTTAGATTTTATTGTTAAAGTATATATATATATATATATATATATATATATATATATATATATATATATAGTACGCACACACACACTCATATATACATATATATTATACATACATAAACACACATATATGTTATATATATGTGTGTGTGTGTGTGTGTGTGTGTGTGTGTGTGTGTCTATGTGTGTGTGTGTGTGTGTGTGTGTGTGTGTGTGTGTGTGTGTGTGTCTGTGTGTGTATATATATATATATATATATATATATATATATATATATCAAGCACATAGGGTGATATTTTTAAAAATTAGCCAATGTCATTATTGACATATAGTGCACCTTTGGGTATTTGGGTAGACTGCATCAGGAGTTCAAAGTAAACTGGAATAAACCCCATATAACTGTCACATTGAGCACCATCATGTTTAAATATGTTGCATACACACTCTTTACTTAAAGTATCCTTTGATAGGGCTGATCACTGTCAGATACTAGAACATTATCTATCAGGGGTGTGTAGGTGATACATTCTGTCTAAACACAAAACTCCAACAAAATTATGTCAAAAAGACTCTTTAAACTAGCAGAATAAATGTACTCAAATAATCAGCAGGAATTAGGCTGCTCTATGCTTTAGTGAGTGCAAACCATGTGCCAAATCCTATGATGCGTATCTTTGCATGGATACATAACTGAATGAAGTAGGAACTGTCCCAAACTGCTGGCAATCTAGAGAATTAAACCAAACTTGTTTTTTTCCCCTGCAGATCCTGCAATATAGAAATAACATCTTTGAACAGAGCAAGTTGTGCGCATTTGTTTGAAAATTCTCCAAAGAATAGGAAAGAGAACAGCACAGTAAATAACTGCTAATGTGCAGGGACTGTATTACAAGTGTGTTACAGGTGCACACAAAATTAAGGGAAGGTGGTGTGATCGGTTGTGTCAAACACGGCTATGCTTACTGTGTGAAATCTATGACTACTTCAAGGGTGAAGGCTGAAGGCTGCAGGCCAGGTATTACTGCACAGTTTTCATACCGCAGCCAACACCATGAAATGCATACACCTGCTAATATCTCTGGATTATTTTACAGTCTTATGTACTTCTATTGTTTACTTTTTTCTCTTTGCAACTTACTTTAATATTTCTAAATGTGAAAGAAGGCATGCAAATAGAAAAGAAGTCCCCCTAATGAATGTGATCTGGATAGTGCATTGGCAGGATATGGTACCACTTTTTAAAATCATACTATGTTTATTTATTGAACATCCATGGTGGTGCAGCGGTAGCGTTGTTGCCTCACAGCAAGAGGTTCTCCAGTTCGATTCTTGGCTGGAGTGCGGGGAGTGCTTTCTGTGTGGAGTCTGCATGTCCTCCCCACGGCTGGGTGGGTGTTCGAAAGACATGCGTAAATGGGCGTGCCTTCATTGAAGGTTGATTGTTGGGCTGGCACCTTGGCATTTGTGAAAGTCTATTGCCAATCATTAGCGGACCGGAGTTCCGCTGTGGCGACCCCTAACTGGGAAAAGCCAAAAGACAAACAACAACTATGTTTATTTATTAGTTTGGAAGATTTGTTATATTTCTGACTTGTAGAAAAATAATGCTGGAGGGTTTGTTAATTTTCTGACTTAGAGAACAATAATGTTGCTTTTCAGAATGTTTTGCATTTATGAACGCCTCTGCTGTTTTTCACATTGCACCTTCTCATACAGTACCTTTGTCATGCATTTAACAATTGAGTCAAACATGTATCACTAAAACATATGCTAGAGAAAACAAATTAAAACAAAATGAGAAAAAAAAGCAAAAGCCTGGTGTCTCAAGTAAGTCATTTGATGCGTGCCAGGATTTTTTTCTTGCACTGAGAAAAATGTGTTTATTTCACAGCAGAGTCTGCAGAGTCATTTGGACAAAGCTTTAGTCTTTCAGTAAACAAAACAAAGCATGAAACATAAAAGTTTTAAAACTGAAAACTAAAACAGGTTATCGGATAACTGGAAGACTTCAACAAAGACCTGTGCAGCATTCTGCTGGGAAAGCATTCAATAGTAAGGTTATTATGAACTGCAGATTTTCTCTAATGCTTGTGTAATTTTAATACATTCACATGATAACATATGTAAAGGTTTAACAATGCTATATATTTATCAGAGTATAATGGTAATGTGTTCCTTTAGAAGCAGTGGACAGTTATAAGGTCATATTGTATTTATTTTATTTCAATGGAAATGCTTCTAATTTCCTGAGTTATTCACGCATAACTTTGATTTCAGTATGTACCACTTTGACAATATAGTAACTATACTGTGGATTAAAGTGCTCAATAAAAACAATGCTATCTGGTTTTCTATCACAAGGGTAACAATAATTGGCCATAAAGTAAAATGAGTACATTTTTGGACTACTGGTTTGCAAATGGCTAGCAATTAAACAATAAAAATAAATGCCTGCAGGTATGTATGTGTTTATGTTAACTTGGTTGAGCCAATTTTCAGCAAAGGCCTGGAAACATTGACTGGTTAATTACATTAGACTTTTGTAACAAGCAGGTAAGCAAATGTCTGACGACATCAAACTCAGATTATTGGATACGTTTTTTTAGCAGCTTCTAACCTTAATCCTTGGTGTTGTTTCATAATGAGAAATGATAAAAGCTCTTTTCTAGCATGCATTTTGCCTGTATCTGAGCATAGAGCTCCTGGAGCTGTAGACATACACACTAGCAGGCTGCATTACAGCTGGTGTAGTTATTACTCCCACATGGACTCTTTTTATTGTAGGGGTCTTAATACAGACACAGCTCATATCCATAATGAGATAATGTAAAGGAATACTGATATACGTATGGATGACATTAGAGCAGTAAATTTTGGAAATCATATTGCGCATGTATGTATGTGTTAAAACATAGCAGTAACTAGGCCCTGCTCAGCTGCTGTGCATGCTGCAAAATTTACAAATTAACACGATTAACTAGCATAACTCAGTGTGGCTGCTATAGCAAATTATAGACATGCAAGTTACACAGTACAGACATGCGTATATAATCCAGTTAAGCTAGCAAAATCACTCCAGAAAAAGGTTCCACAAATACAAAATGAGAAGTGATACCACGGCAGAAAATATTTAATAAAACTCAGACACTTAAAATGGTTAAAACACAAGAGATGAGTGCTTTCCGGTTTTGCCTTCTTCAGAACTGATGTTTCAGTCAAGTACTTAGTTTAAATGTAGATGTTATCCAATAGAATTAAGATTGTACCTCTGTGATTAACATAGTTCATTCACAAAGTCCCTTAACTACTATCCAATCACCTATCAGGGAATAAGGGGTGTGCCCAATCAGTATTAGCACCACAGCCAACTCCTCCTTAGAATGGATTTCATAGGCAAGACCTTTTTCCTGTAGTGATTTTGCTGGCTTAACTGGATTCTATACATTCATTTGCTTATATCTTACCAGCTCAGCAGACATGGTGGAAGGTAATTAAGTGGAACTGGGTTGTTTCCCTGAAAAGAATGCTATTCTAAATCAAAGAAGCTAGAATGTACATAATACGGTTAAAGAGATGTTTCTTTCCAACAACAATAGCAATCCTTTGCTACAGATGAGCTTTACAAATGCCGACAAGTTAGAGAAAAAGTAAATGACTCTTATGAACAATTTCTATCAGTCTATAAGGAAGTGGAAACAGCTGCCTTTAAGCTAAAACGTTTTCAATGGCAGCGTTTCCACTTGGAAGCCTGCATTTATCATGGCCTGATACCTAGATGCATGCAAATTAAATGCATGCCCTCTTATGGGAATGCATATCCGGAATTACTGGCCAAATGGCAAGAGATAAATATGAATGGTAGTTTCAGTTATATTAAGCTGTTGTTACAGTATTTTTCACCTATTGAGAAAGAAGTGGAACTACTCTTGGAGTCTAAACAAAAAGAATTGGAAAGGGCTACTTTACCTGACTCTATTTTAAATAAGTTTACTGAGTTACAGATAGCATTAATCAACTATGATAAAAAGCTAAAGGAAATAAAAATGAGGAAACTCATACGTGGTTATAATGATTTTTGTAACTTGAACATATTTGAATGGCCTAGGGATGAGAAGAAGGGGCTATACAAAAGAACTGTTGAACATAAAAAAATCTGCTGAAAGTGAAGTATGTTCTCAGATAAATGCAATTAATAAAGAAATGAGCAGATGAAATACACCTTGTATGAACAGGGACAAAGTAAAGGAAAAGGGAGGTGCCCTGGACCTGAATTTCAACATGAGCTCCCAAACAAACACAGGGAGTCAAGGCAAGCATGGGAATGAAAATATATCTACACATGCAGCCGACTTTCCTGTTACAGAAGCCAGAGAACAGGATGTGACAGCTCATGGTATGGTTCGGGGTATGACCAGAAGATGTATGAGCTATTGAGTGATACGGGTACATATAAACACATACACAGGTATGAACTAGGTAAGCTAATACAGCAAGTGAATCAAGGTCTATATGACCTTATGATAACACATCTGATTAGTCCAGATCTATATGAATACTTTACAGTGAAAGAACCCATGGTCCCAATGATAAAGGGCATGCCAAAAATCCACAGACAACCAATCCCCCTCTGGGCCCAATCGTATCTGGGGCAGGATGGATTACAGAGCCCCTTTCCATCTATACTGAATCATGATTAAAGGGAGCATTGGCCAAAGCAACAACGGTCTTAAGGGATACAGAGGATTTTTTGATGACCTTATCCAGATACTGTCATGACAATAGCTACTGCCTAGATGGAATATTTATGTTCATACCAAACAACTATGGAATTGAATCAATTAGGAAATTCCTGCATATGACTAATGATTATATAGCAGTTGACATTATGCAGTTGTGTTCACTGCTAGACATCATATTAGAGAACAATGTCCTTACATTCCACAATCAGTATTACATACAAAAATGGGGGGTAGCTATGGGCACCTCATGTGCCAATTTGTATTCAAACATAGTAGTGGCACAGTGGGAGTTGGACTTTGTGATTCACCCTAATAACACATGGAGACACAGACGTGTGTATTACAAATGATTTGTGGATGACATATTTTTGTTATGGGATGGTGAAGTTGCTGAAATGGAAATATTTGTGGATTTTTTTAAAAACCACAACTGAATTTGTGGACTTTGAAGTTACTATTTCCAATAGTCACATAGATTTTCTGGATGTCACCATATTGAAGACCATAGCTGGAAACATACAAACTCGAACTTATAGAAAAAGATGCTGGAAGAAAAATACATTGCATTGTACTAGTATGCACCCCTATCATATATTTCCGCAAGTTGTCAAAAACAAATATCTTTGACAATCTAGATTGACCACTGAGAATAGTTTATATAAAAGAAGCACACTGAACATTAAGGAAGAAATGACACAAAGAGGATATAAAGCTAGAGAAATAGATGAAACCATAGAGAGCATGCAACATTTAAGAAATACTAAAGGTAAACCCTATTTTTACAGAGGAGATGAATATAATAATGATGATAACATCAGAAGAAGAGAGGCGGATTCGCAAACTATCAGATGTACATGTTAAATACCGACAAGCTAGGAAAGAAACCAAAAAATCTATACTACAAGACAAAAAAAACAATACTACTGTAACTTACAAATAGTCAACCAGAACAACCCTCAGAGGTTCTTGGCAGGTCTGAATAATCTTCTTCATCCTGGTAAAACCTCTACCCATATCCCGGCCACTACCACTGATAAATCCCCTGAGAATGTAGCAAACAGTTTTAATCATTTCAATTCAGGCCCTAGCTAGCCAACTACCCTCCTGCTCTCCTTGCCATGATAGAACCACCCATAGAAACTTACTCTCCTTCAGCTTTCAACCAGTGTCTACTTCATTTATTTGCACCTTAATAAAAAAATTAAAACCCACCACCCTCTCCTGCTGACCAACTCCCTGCCGAATACCTACAAAAATCAGCTGATGCTATTGCCTATCCAGTTTCAATACTAATTAATTGGACCATAGCTGAGGCAAAAATTCCCACCATTTGGAAAACATCCTATGTAATCCCACTACATAAAGGAGGTTCCTCCATAGAATTCTCCAACTATAGACCGATAGCTATACTTTCTCCACTTGCAAAGATCATGGAAAAATGTATACATAAACAACTCATGCACCACCTAACCCAACATCACCTCTTAGCAGATACCCAACATGGCTTCCGTCCACACCATAGCACTACCTCCGCCCTACTAGCATTCACCAATACCATCAATAAAAATCGTAACAACAATCAAATATCCTCAGCCCTTTTCCTGGATCTGTCCAAGGCATTTGACATGGTGGATCACCATCTACTGATTCACACCCTGCAAACATTCTGCCTAGCTTCTAAAGCCCTTCAGTGGTTTAAATCCTACCTCAGTGAGAGGCAGCAGGCTGTTCTCTGGCAGAATAAGCTCTCTAACCTATTACCCAACACCAGTGGTGTCCCACAAGGTTCTATATTAGGATCCCTACTGTTTTCCATCTTCATTAACGACCTACATACTGTCATCCCCAGTGTCAGCTGTATCCAATACACTGATGACTCCACCCTTATTTGTTCAGTGGCATCTCCTGCAGAATTGAGGTCTGCTACCCAGTCCACCTTTAATACCATAGAAAACTGACTCTCTGAACATTGATTGCTACTTAATCCTAAAAAAACTAAAATGCTGCTATTTTCCCCCACACAAAGGTCTGCTGTTTTTTCATTTAATATAAACGCATAAGATGGGACTATCATCTCCCCTGACCCCTCTACAAAGCTACTAGGTGTCATTATTGATAACCTAAAATTTGACCTACACATAAACCAATTGATCAAGACTGTCAGTAAGAAACTTGGGTCACTATATAGAATTAAAGCCTTCTTAACCCCTCCAGCTAAGATTGCCATTGCCCGCTCTTACCTACTCTCAACCCTTCTATATGCGTCCCCCCCTTCTCTCTAATTTTAACAAGTCTGTACTTAATAGACTGTCAACATGTTACAATCACATTGCCAGGTTTGCAACAGGCCTGTCTTTTAGAACACACCACTGCTACAACCTTAAACAACTTGAGTGGCTAGAACTTCCCAGTCTTATTCAGTTTAACCTCCTGACTGTAGCCCAGAAAATCCTCCATAACCCGGATAAAACACCAGCTCTTAAAAATATTATCACCCCCTATAACAATCCGAGACTGCTTAGATCCTCTAACAAACTACTAATTCAAACTATCAAAACCAGCAATGTAGCGGGTGACTCCCTCTTTGCAAACTCTGTTGGCAGAGTCTGGAACCTACTCCCAGCTGATATTGCATTGCTTTCCTCCCTAACCCAATTTAAATCCAGACTTAAACAACATCTGGCTCTAGACTAGCTTTGCCACTGCGACAAGCCTGGCTAACTCTTATCGAAAATGAGAATTATTTCTCAAAATACTGTTAAACTTTCCGCTGTGTTTAACCTAAGGGAATCTTTATCCTATGAACTTGCTTTACATTCTTTGTATATACCAAATCTGTAAAATGCCGACATTGTTTATAACTGTTTTTAACTGTAGCTGTCTGTCTTGGAGCTTTTCTCCCCAGGCCTCTGCTGAAAATGGTCATGATTCCAGTTTGACTATCCCGGTCAACAAGTGTTAAATAAATAAATAAAAATACAGTAACTTACAGTAAAGATGCTAAACAAGTATGTGATATAATTCAAAGGAACTGGAAAATATTAACATATGATGAATCTATTAGACATATAGTGGGGGATACACTGAGGTTCTGCTACAAAATTAGAAAAACATTTGAAACAACTATTATGTAGAGACAAGACAGAGAATGTGCATAATCTACACTCTCAGAAACAAGGTACTTTTAAATGTGGCAAATGTACGTCATGCCAATATCTCATATCTGATCAAAGATTTCAGCACCCTGTCACAGGCAAAATATATAGAACACCAGTATTTGTGAATTGTGCTACTAAGAACATTATATATGTTGCCATGTGCACCAAATGCGCTGGCTTCTATATAGGCAAAATGAATTGTGCTTTTAGGATTCAAATACAGACACATTTAAGAGACTATATATTAAATATATCAGTCTGAACCCTGATCATACATTCCATTTTATGGCCTTAGAAGTCATGGATTCTAGCATAAGAAGGTGATATTTAAAAGCACAAACTGACTATGAAGAGGCAAAATGGAATGCTGAGTTAAGGGCGGATGCAGCACCAGGACTCAATGAGATCTTGCCTATGAAATCCATTCTAAGGAGGCATTGGCTGAGGCGCTAATACTGATTGGACACACCCCTTATTCCCTGATAGGTGACTGTTAGTAGTTAAGGGACTTTGTGAATGAACTATGTCAATCACAGAGGTACAATCTTAATTCTATTGGATAACATCTGCATTTAAACTGAGTACTTGATTGAAACAACACATTTGAAAAAGGCAAAAGCCAAAACCGCTCATCTCTTGTGTTTTAACAGTTTTAAGTGTTTGAGTTTTAATAAATATTTTCTGCTGTGGTATCACTTCTCATTTTGTATTTACAGTACAGACATGAATGGCAGCAGGACACAGCCTAACAAACTTTAAAATGTATATAATTCTAAGAGTCTTAGTTTAATTACTGATAACACACACACACATGCACAAACATACACAAACACATACATACAGGTATATGCATGCACATGGTATACAGAGATGCAAGCAATACACAGTAATGCAGTTGTGTGAGTGTGTATGTTGGTACATATGTATATATACATATATATATATATATATATATATATATATATATATATATATATATATATATATATATATATATATGTGTGTGTGTGTGCGTGTGTGTGTAGAAACATTTACTACTTCCACCCCTATGTTTACTTTACTCTCAAACATTTTTGAGACACAGAAAATTTAAATGTTTAATTCCCTCCCACAACCTATTATCTGGAACACCATCTACCCCCTAACCTCATGATGATCATTTACATATTTTTCCTCAAGAGACAGAAATGTCACATTTCATATTTTAAGGAGTGTACAAAGTGTGCCATCATCTGTAAATCCTGCTGCTCTCAGGCAGGTGGTTCATATCATACCAAGAATTTAGTGTGCCATTGAAGGGTATAGGCACAGAGCATGCTCAGTCTCCTATATATTCTTTACATTTCCCCAAGCTGCCCAGAGGTCCTGCATTGGCATACATGAGATCCCATTCTTTAATTACTCTCAGCACAAACTAGCCACAGTTTATTGTGAATCTTACTGTTTTTGGAGAATGGAATCTATGTACCTTAGTGGCTACTTTTATATCAGTTATAGTCCACAATTTTGTATTAAATGCTTTTAAGGAAATGTGCACAATTCTTCAAGCTACATTTACAAAAGTTGCTTCTTTTATTCTAACTTATAGTGTATCCGGAGGAAGTTGGAAATTTAGTCAGGTTAATTCTCAGTCTATGCTCTTAGATTTGCCTGTACTCCATGTCAACATTACACTTGAATAACAGATTCCTTCTGCTTATAATATAGAAGCTGTTCCTCATGATAATGTCTGTTCCCAGATCTTAAGCAATGGTAAAGATTTCAATGGCAGGTGGCTGGTAAATAACAGAAGAAAGTAAGAGGTTTTTGTGTTTTATGAATGAGCTTACACTGCATGCCATTTGGTTATCACTGAGATATTTGCATGCAAGTTAAATAAAAGATAAAGTTATCCTTACTCTGACCCCAAACTATGTGTGCAGAATTTGCGCTGTGAATGTAAGAGAAGGGGGATCTTATGATCCTAGCAAGGGTTGCTATATATTATAGCCAAGATGAAAAGACTATGTGGTTTATCTATTAAAAGTGACAATGCTGGAAACATGTATGTAACTATAAAGCTACATATTGAAACTTGTTCACAGGTAAGAACTAGTCTGCAGACCATTTCAAACTTAGTCAAAAAACCTAATCAAAATTTTTCTCTAGCCTCTGGGAGGGAAAAACAAGCTAGACCATGGGAGAATTTGATGTTGCCCATCCAACTATCTAGGTTTACCTTGAATGTGGTAAGTATGCTACTCTGTTTGACATGTAGTAAAAGCTTGCTCCAGAGGTGAGGGATACAGTGAGTAATCAATGTATCATGCAAATATGTCATTATCTGCTGATGAGGATTTAGTTCCTTTAACCAAGTATTTGAGGTACCATTAGTTGTATGAAGAAACAGGAGGTCAAACAGGTTGGGTCTTTCATGACTCAGAGAGATGGACACATATCTGCATGTAAGAGTCTGTAAGAGGCTGAGTGCAGAGAAAGGACTGCCAGTTTCTCCTGATAGCTAAGATTTCTGAGGTCAGGGATTTTTTTAGTTATGAATCTCTGAGGTCTCTCAAGTTGTGTAATATGCTTAGACAAATACATGCCACAAGGTGCATTATATTGAATAATAGGGCATAATGGAGCTGAGTAAAAGTGAATTAAGACTTCTTTGGATCTAGTGGAGATGCTTTTGGAAATTAGATTAGCCAGATGAAAGGCTTTCTTAATGGCCGAGGAGACATAATGGTCAAATGATAAGGAATTATCAATAAGAGTGCCTAGATCCCTTACAACATTGTCTGTTTGGAGGAGTGCATCTCCTGTATGGTAAGTAAAGCTGTTTTGTTTACTAAAATCAGCTAGGCTACATTTCTTTAGATTTAATTTAAGACCATTGTTCTTCCATTGATTGTTATCATGGTCTAATCCATGTAGCAACAATTGTGAGTGAGTTGAAGATCGGATAACAACACTCAATTTACAGTTGTCTGCAAACGTAGGTAACCATAGGCCAGGAGTGCTGACCAGAAGGTTGGAGAAATACATGCCAAATAGGATAGAGTCCAAAAGGGAACCCTGTGGTAACTCTTTTTTGCTTTCAGAAGTGGCACCTGTGACTCTGACTACATGGATTTTGTCAGGCAACCAGTTAACTATCTACTACACATGATAAGGATTTATATTCAGTTTTATCTGCATGGGTAGTGGTGTCAAAGGCCTTGGCCAGGACTAGATCTGTTGTATGCACTGTATATCCACAATCCACTTTTCAGTTATTTTTTTAAACAAATTAACAAGGTTAAACAGGGAGGACCTTGCTTTGAGAAAATCAAATTGTTGAGAGTCCAGGGTTGAGAGATGTCATGGATGGGGGAAGGAATTTGCCCTGCATTGGATGTATATGAAACACAGTCCTCCGGCAAAGGCATTAGGGTTATATCATTGTCATCAGAGACACTATTGATGAATGTGGGTTTTGATCAGTAGGGACATGCTTAAATGTTGTTGTTAAAGAAATTGAATAAGGAAACCTTATCACTAAATATTTAGATATTTCACAACATAACTAAAATTTATGATAAATTTGTAAAGTTACATAAGGGTACCTAGAAAGAAACTTTTTAGCTGTAAAATATATTTGTAAACATTTACATTTATCTCTCACATTAATTCTGTAGGCTGGAATGTAAGTGTCATCCTTGACTGCTGCAACTAGAGTGGGCACTGGTCATTGAACTTTTACCTAAAACTCCCTGACAGAAACAAAGGTTAGCCAACTAGAAGGCTAGTTTATCCAAACTTATCTGACCATGGGGAGAAGCTATGCAAGATAGTGAGTCAAAGCAAAAACGTCGTTATGATATCTCTACAGTAAGTATATATTTTTCTTGCACATAAAGGCATACCCTGTATTTTAGGCACACTATAAACCTAACAGGCATTAAAAAGTACAGAAAAAGGGCTCACTAGTGATACTAATTCTCTAAGTAAATGTTTTAGTAAAACTCATCCATGAATGTTACAACAATGCAGGATGAAGCATACATAGGTAGTGGGAAAATTAAGTTAATTTGTTGTGTTGCCATACCAGGATCAGTGGAATGAACAGAATCTTTTTTCACCTGCCTCAGCCAACCTAATTCTCAAAGTTAGGGTGACTTGTCTGGGATTGGGAGTAGCTCACTCTGCTATCAGTACCAAATCACAAAACCAACATTTCCGTTACATTCATTTATAGCTTTTGACGTGAAATTTTATGTATTGCTTCCAACATTGCTTTTCCTTTACCTTTAATGTACTTCAATCTTTCTCAACAATTGTCAAATAATAAATGCACAGACAACATTACTGAAGTTAAATGGATACAACTATGTATTTATTGCCATATTGCTTGCCCATTAAATTCAGGAGATGTGTGCAAAGGCAGAATCATCTGGAATGCCTTGTTTTGAATCAGTTTATGCATCAATTCCCTAACACTAAACAACAGCATCACTATTGATATGCTACCTAATTCACTATCACATCAAGGGCCTGTTATCATCCATATCATCATTTCTATACAGTTCACATGAACGCCAACTTACAATCTGCCAAGGGAGAGCAGGCTAATATGTCATACACTCTTCCCTGGGGCTACCCACCCTATGGAAGGGCTGGTTAGTCAGTTTCAGAACCTCCCCCCACTTGCCTATGTCTCCCTTGCCAATCATGCCTTCCACCTCCAAAAGAAGGGAACTATTTAACCTTCCACCAAGCACATCTCCTTAAGCTTTCTGTAACCCTGCCCTTAAGTCTGAATAAAAAGCTACTATCCCTTATAACAGAAAGTGTATCCCCTCAACATGATATATTGCTGGCAATTTCCCTTTTATGTTGGGGTATGCTTTGTTAACTCCCCATTCTCAACTTTGAGTGTGCACATGGTGGCATTAATCCTTCATCTAATCCTCTCTGTTGCTCTATTGCATGGGGGTTTATGCCATTTCAACATCTGATTTACACTGGACCATAACAACTGAGCCAGTGGCCAGTATTTTCTTAGTAAATCTATGCCGTGTTGTATTACTACTAACCAGCTCCCCAACTGGCATGTGATATATGTCATTATCTCCCAAGGGTAGGAAGATCTTGCCCAGTAGCTGCAAAGGTTTTGCATCTTTATCCCATCCTTAGCTGTAACTGTGGCTATTTCAAATGACTAATCTCTAGCCATCTTAATATCAGATGCCCAGGCTCAATATGAGAACATGTTATTCTTCACTGAAACCATCTCTGCAATTATTTCACAAAAGAATGACCCCGTAAACACATTGCCAATTGAGCCTGATGTCTTGGTTCTGCAATATAAAAGACAAAAATGTTATGTGTGTTATAAACAGGTTACTTCTCAAATATAGTTTGTGTTCATTAGATTCATTAGACTTCCATCTTCTCAATGTCTGTATGCTGTCATGTGATGCATCACCCATTTCATAAGAGAGGTCATTCCTGTTCTAAATAACTGTGGAGCATCTCATTTGTGATCTGGTCTGCAATGCTCAGCTGTTCTCTTTAGTTCTGTCCTCACCCAAAACTTGTGCAAGTGGATTACCCTTCTGATGACAAAACAAAAATTACTTTCCTTAGTGACTCTCCATGCTTGGTAGATATAGTGTTACATCCCAGTTTGTGCCTGCTATGGTCTGTAACCACAATTACTGTCCATTTGACTCTTGGTATGTCTTTAACATGGTAACCCATATACTTACTTCCTTATTTGAAATTCTTATGTCTTGTGAATGCAAGGTTATGTCACACCCACTCCTGCCATATGTTTGTACTAGTAATGACCTTCTATGACTCCTTGTCCACAGCCTCACATGCTTGATATGCAGAAGTGTAGGATACTATTGTTTACCTATGGACTGATTCTGACTAACTAACTGCTCCATATAGGAATGTTTAATAACAGACTATGAAAGCCACATCTTGTATTCATGGTGAAATACCTTTGTGAGTTTGTCCCATAAGGCTTGCTTTACTGCAAAGCTAAATGAATAGTTTCTGTCTGGTTTGCATGGATATCTCCTTAGCCAGTTTTACCATATATCTTGTCTGGTCTGCTTTCCCAACTCTACCCCCATGGCTTTGTGCAGCCAGCTGATAACTTGTCAGGTGTAAGTCAGCCTTCCCTTTACTCTAACCTGACTCCAGCATTAACAGGAAGTATACCCTCTGTTGTTTCATTGCTGTGGGCCATATCACTGGCCAGTCTTGTGTCTTCCTATTATCAATGAAATGATGTGCTTTCATTTGGTAAGTCACTCAAGCTCTTTTGCTGAAGGTGTTTTAGTTGACATTCTTATATACCCACAAATATCAAACAAATGTGTGTCTACTTTGTTATTGGTGCTGATTCTAGTATCCGTATCTTGAAATGAGACCACCGTGAGTGAGAAATAAAATCAGCTAATGGATTAGCTAATCCTTGTACATGCTGTGTTCCACTGTAGTATAAAATATTTAATTAATCTACCCAGCATCCCTTTTCTTCCCAGCTGATTGTTCACTGCTTGTACTACACATGTGTTACCTGACCAGAACCAGCTTACCTTGCTTGCCACCTGCTGCTATCTATGGGAAGAACTCCAGCTATGTATGGCTAAATGATAAATGATCCCTACAACTAATTATTGTTGTCCACCTGCTACTGAATCACCCTTCTCTTAAGTACCCCCCATAAAAAAAACACAAAAAAAAACGTATACTCCCCACAGCAGTTGTTTATATTTATTTATTTTATTTTCATTTGTTTCTTTATATTTGTTGACAGAGGTAAAACATTGATCCTACTGGACTATTTTCAAGCTCAGCTCAGATACATAAAATTTCCAGTCAGATCAAAAATAACACATAACAGTCCCAATATAATGTTATTGCTGTCAGTCAAAAATACATTTTGAACAATTACAATCAAACATATGTTAGTGGTACTATGTATATGACACTGTCAGACAGAATATTCATTTTTTAACCAGTTTCAATTACCCTATCATACATATCAACTCGTGCCGTGAAGGGGAATTTTGGCAGATATGTAATCACTTATATTTCTGTTTCCCCACCCATGCTAATCTGCTGCCAAAGTGCTACCCCTTTGAATTCCTACATGAACCTCCAACATACTCTTCGACTGTGTTTCATGTCCCTCTTAATCCTGATCATAAGATGTGGCTTTGACCATCTTACCCCTTCCAATGTTAACCTGGATCAGTAAGCAGGCAAAACCCAACAAGCTCTTTAATTCCTGTAACTGTTTTCATGTGATGTTCTCTTTATCCAAATCTGCTCAAATGATTTGCCTAGCCTATCAACCTTTTTATAGATGGAAGGCATAAACCTCCTCTGCTGCCCTTGTCTATCCCCAGAAATAATATTCTTATCAATGGGCTTTCCAGTTTCTCAGCTGACAAGTCTCAGCTGAAAAGAGGACCCCTTGATACCTGCATATTGTCTCAGAGCTTGTGACTAACAGTTGGCACTGATGTGAATTAGCCTGCTCTACCCAATGAAAGTCATCCAGGTAATGCCCTATGCTGTCCTTATCTGCCTTCTGTGCTGTTACCTAGTGCAACAATGTACTACATTTCTCAAATGTTGCATATGCTACTGAAAGCCCATATACACTTATTCATTTAATACTGACCTCCCAACAGGATGCCTAACCATCCCTGCTCCTCTTTTTATATCGGCAAACACAAAATAACAGCTTCTATATCTTTTGGCTGTCTTACCCCTCTGTTTACATAAAGTCTATTAACTCACTGTGACACTAACTTCCTTTTGTATTCATTACTTACCCCTATCCTCTATATTACTTCTCCTCACAAGCCTTTTTTGGGGTATAGGGGGATCTTTCTTCCCACAATTTCTCTGTAGACTGATTCCCTTGGCTCAGTCCTGTGAAACATTTCCCATTAACCATGCCTGTATCATGAATCTACTCTTCCCAGAAATGCTATGAAAATAAGCTGCACCCACCTAAACTTCCATTTTAAAATTTAAATATACACAGTTTCCCCTACAAACCTGTGTGCTTTGTTATCATACACATAACCAATATTTTAATTGTCAGGGATAAACTACTGTACCATCCTGTATGCCCTGGATCTTCCAAAACTAAGACAAATATTGTTTTTAGACGTAATAAAACTTTTTATGCAAATTATCTCTTGACCTATGGTCCATTGCAGTAAAAAAGCAAGAAAGTAAGCACAGGACTCCTTAAGCTGCTGTATTGTCTTATATGTAGATGTTTCTTTATCTTTCCATCTCTTTTATGTATTTATATGCTTGCTTAGCCATTTGTTAACCAAGGAGAAGGAGTGCAAGTCATCAGAACCATTTCCACCATGACTGCTGCTCCATGAAGAGCAGCATGTGACTCTCTGCATAATAACACCTGACAAAGCACACTGCTATGCATGGCTACTAGAGATGATTGTGTCTGCATTGCTGCTAAATGATGCACTTTTAATAGACAGCACTTAGAATGTAATAAATAAGAGGATCCCCCCTCACAAAAATATAATTCCATGAAAAAAGAGCCTTGACAGCCAGCAAGTTTTGTTACTTTTTTGAAGCTAAGTACCAGTTACTATAATGTAGACTGCAGTCGTATAATGCTGTCTTATATCATCTTCTTTTTATCTTCTTTTTTCTTTATGCTAGAGTTCCATCAGGCTGCATAAACAATCACTTTATATACATATTCTAATCATTTTAAAAATCTTTCTCTCTAATTTTTTCACTGACTCCTTTATTCATTTTTAACCTTCAAATCCCATGTTTTCACTTTTTCTTCATGCAGTTTTCTAGACATCTCTCCAGAGTACCACCAATCATTTCTTGTTTATACAATGACTTTCCTTTCTCATCTTACATTTATTTTGTTCTTGTTAAACTTCGCAAATTTACCCCAAAGAGAAACCTATTTTTTTTTTCTTTTAAGAAAAAAAAAATCTTTTTCCAAATATTTTCATTCTATCCATATTATATGCATATGGTCTTCTCTTCCTCTCTAAATTAAAAATTTTTTTCTTTCCAATAAATTTCTCAATTTTTCTTTTTTTTTTAACTATAATTTTTTTTTTTATTTTTTTTTCTTCTTCCATTTCTTTTCTTTTTTTTTGTATTGTACTGTATTATGCTTATATTCTTGTTTTTACACATGTACATATGTCTATATATTTCTTTACTGACTGATTTATTTTTCTTCATTTTTCATAATTTTTTTTTTTTCTTTTTTTACATTCTTTCCTACAATTTCTTCCTTCTCTTCTTTCTCTCTTCTCTTTTCTCTTCATGTTTTCTCCATTTTGCCCAAACCACTTTCTGATCTGACTAATTGTTCTTCCATTCATATTTTTCTATATTTTCTTTATTTTCTTTCTAAATCTAATTTCTAATCTATATCTGTATTCCTTGTTCTCTTCTTTTATAACTACTTATCTTCATTATTTTCTTCATCATTTTAATATACTTTGTAACTCCACCCTTCTCTCTTCTTAGGTTAAAATCCCCTGCTAAAATAATGAATATACTAAGTAAAGTATCACATACTTCTGTATTCCCTTAAAGAACTGCTTAATTTTACCAACAGTTGTTTACCCACATAGGTCAAAATTAAATTCACTATATTTTGTTTCATTCTCATTCACACATTAGTACTATGCCTACTACTGTTGTCACCACTACTACATTTACTATTCTCATCTCTTCACTTTTAAATAGTACTACAATTCCAGAACATAAAACTTTCCTTATTGTCCAAATAACTTTGTTTAACCCATAATTTTCAACTCTACCCTCTTCTTTCCCTCCGCACATCTAGTAGCTAACAAATATATTACATCTGCATCTTCAAGCACAATTATTCTTCCTACATCATAATTCACTCTATTTATATTTAATGATACAATGCTAATATTAACGTTTTCTATAGAAATTTTGAATCAAGTTTGGTCGACCATTTAAAATGTTGACCTGAAATGCTGAATTCGAAATTCTGAAAAGTAAACCAAAGTGAAAATGAATACATCGACCACCATGGTTCACTGTATTTGACATAGCAGGAGGTGACATCACTCATGTCCTGCTATGCACATTGACATACTGTTGAACTCTACAGTCAATGGTATGTTAACTCTACTATTTTAAAGGAGTGCTGCACTCCTATGTGGGGCTGCATGGCCCCACATCCTCTGCATGTCAAATATACCAACTCCGAGATCGCACTACAGTAAGGAAATGGGCTAATCCCCTGCTCCTCACTGAACCGCGATTCCCCTGCACAATGTCAAACCCAAATTATCGACCTACACTACCTGTTTGCTATAGTTTTGTCGATCAATTTTGGGTCGACATTCTGTTGACTTGGAAACTGCAAGTTGACCACATGCTAGTCGACCAATGCAGTTTCCAAGTTTTGATAGTAACCTTATTAAACTTTCCCTTTTTGCATTTTTTTTAAAACATCATTTGCTATCCTTTGTCTTCTTGTTCTTTTTAACTTTTATCCTATTAACTTCTTAATCTTCAGACTCTGAACTTTCTTCCCCTCCTCTTCTTCCTCATTTTCCAAAACTACATATTTATTTGTCAATATAATCTATTTCTTTCTTCTTTTCTTATATTTTGTTCCTTCACTTCTATAATCTCTTCTCTTTGTAATTTTATATCATAAGATCCTTCCATTTCACCTTCTTTGTTTTTCATTTACTTTTTTTACTTTTGTCTTCATGTCCAAGCCTATTTAGTTATGTGTATATATATATATATATATATATATATATATATATATATATATATATATATATATATATCTGTATATATATATATATATATATATATATATATGTGTGTGTGTGTGTGTGTGTGTGTGTGTGTGTGTGTGTGTGTGTGTGTGTGTGTGTGTGTGTGTGTGTGTGTGTGTGTGTCTTTGTTTACCAGGATAGTGCACTGATCTGAGTGGATCATTTGCAGTGCATTGATCTGAATGGAACATTTGCAGGCTTGGGTGAATAGGATCACGTAAGAAATTAGTAAAACATATTTACAGATACAAAGATAAGCTACAAACCAAATATATATGCATATTTACAGATGCAAGAATATGCTAAAGCATTAGTCAAAAAAACAGTTTATAATATCAAAATATGGATGGAAAAATTGAATTATGCTTAGCAGAGCTTTATGGATAAGATGTAACCATAATGACTGAGATGGCTTGTGCTACAGGGATATCAGCATATCCTTCTATAGAAAGGTATGAAGACATTAGAAGAGCAAATGAGAATCATTGCAGGAAAGGATACCATCGGGAGAAGACAGAGGAAAAGTGAAAGAAATATGTAGAGGTAAGAGGGGTTGAAAGAAGAAGTGTGAGGAAGATGCAAACAGAAGAGGGCCCTAGGATGAATGTGAGGCATTAAGTAAAGGGATGACAAGATGAGATAAGAAAGGATGAATTAGGGATGAAGAGGAGTAAGAGAGCTACAGGGTTCATGTAACATGGCCTAAGTGTGCAGCTGCACTTTTTCTGGGTGAGCTGATCCCTGAAGTCAGCATACTTTTGGACATGTATCAATTTAAAAATTTTAATTTAATTAAAATTAAAAAAATAAATTTAAAAAGTTAAAATTTAATTTCAGAAAGCTCCTGTATAGCAGTTTGTTGCCCTTCATTGCTTTCCATATTTCCTCCATCTTCATTATTTAACAGACAATGGAAGGCAGCACAGTGGCACAGAAGGTAACACTAACACCTCACAACAAGAAATGCTAATGTTCCTTTCTCAGCTAGGGTGCATCCTATGTGGAGTCTGCCTTTCCACTCTGTGTTTTTGTGTACTCTCACTGGGTGTTCTGGTTTCCTCCCACATTCCAATGCCCTGTAGGAGGTGGACTGGACACTGTAAATTAGTCATAAATGTACATAACAATGAGTTCGTGTATGTCTGTGTCTGTGTGTGACATTTTAGAGCTGTGCTGTGTAAACATTGGGTCTAGATGATTGCTACTGTTGATTTGACACCCCAACCTTGTGGGTAAAAAATGGATAAAATTGGTTGTAAATGGATGGATAAATCAAACCAAAACTAAGTATCACTCCCACCTTTTCCATGGTCAGGCTTACAGTTTTCTTTTCATTCTAAAGTGGCCATATTCCTCACATGGAACACAACCCCCTGGATTCACTAATCCTCCGTGTAAGACTTAATAAGTCTTACTTGGAGGCTGCTGTTGCAAGGTTAGATGTCTGTGTGCCAAGAATATTCATGAGGGCACGCTGACTCAACCGTAACTCTTACACGGACTGTGTAGGAAAGCAGGGGGCATGTCCGACTGCTGAGCAGTCTAAATGTGCACGCCCCAGCAAAGTTTTAAAAAACATAATGTCAACACACAAGAGCGAGTTCGCTCAAATGTACTTGCACCCAACACCACACTCCTTGACACTGTAAACCCCCATCACACTTATATAAAGTAAATTATTATAATATTTTTTTTAATCCATGATATAGCTGCCCGTATTTGCGCGTGTGTGCGGGTTTGTGCGCGGGTGTGCCCAT
Source organism: Protopterus annectens (assembly GCF_019279795.1). Classification (NCBI taxonomy): domain Eukaryota; kingdom Metazoa; phylum Chordata; order Ceratodontiformes; family Protopteridae; genus Protopterus; species Protopterus annectens. The sequence goes on along the minus strand of NC_056732.1, from coordinate 793,955,871 downwards.
TGCTTAGCTACAGTTAGCAAGTCTGACATGGAAGAGCATAAAAAAGAATGTATATGCAAATCACACGAAATAGCAATAGCGTAATGGTAGAGCGTTTGCACAAAGAAGAGGCAGTCACGGTTCGAGTCCCACTACTCCCTTTTGTGTTTATTTTTTAAAGCAGTATACGGAATAACACCTAACATATATGTTTAAACATAACTAAAAAGCAGTGAAATGGCCAATGTATCAGTGAATAAAATAAATATTTTAAAGGATCCCAATATAAAACTGTCTGCAGTTAAGCAGCGCTTCACCCAGCGCAATATAGTTGCCCCTGGCTAACTCGCGTTTTACTCAGCGCAAAATAGTTGCCCATAGCTAAATAGCACTCTACCAAGTGCAAAATAGTTGCCCATAACTAAATAGCGCTTTACCCAGCACAATCGGTTTGCGCGGACGTGCACGCCGTGCCAGCCAGGGCACCATAGGGTACCGGGGAGCTAAGCTCCTTAAACACAGCCACACCCCCTAGCCTGTCTAGACAATATTAAAATAAAAGAATGGCAAGGTTTGAACCCAGGACTCTGTGCATCATAATCAAAGTACAAAACCACTAAGCCATGACAACATAGGGGAAGCAGCCACTAATAACATTCATATACTTAAGAATGGTAGTTTAACCATTACTAAGCATGTCTGCAGTCAGCCGAGAATTTTACAAAATGGCCAATCACAAAAAAGTGTGGGAAATGCAGCATATTTAAGCCCCATAGGCGGGAATACTCACCATAACTGATTGTAGCACACATTTGCAGTCAGAATGGCAGGTGTAGGAGAGGGTCGCTTCCGAGCCCAATGTTGGGGCATCGAGGAGTCCAAATACATGGTTTGGCTCCTTGTCCACCGTCACAAGACAAGACTCCTGCAGGGCCAGTTCCAAGGGATGGAGTACAAGGCAGAGGCTTGGAACCGGTTAGCTCGTGACCTCACCAGTGCCACAGGCATTCCCCAGACTAGTGAGCAGGTCCGTCACCACCATGCAGACCTGAAGAGACAAAAGCAGGACCACCTGAACCAGTGGATACAAGAGGCCCGTGGGATGCAGGATGCCCCACAACTGAGTATGTAGCCATGGAATGCAGTATGTAAGAATTGATAATGGAGTATGTATAACGTATAGGTATGTTTCAATATCCCTTCATTTACTTTACAGCTGCAGGTGACCGTGTTATGAATCAGCAAGCCTATGCTGATAGGCTGCTAAGGTTGCGCCACCAGGCAGGTTAGTGATTATTCTGCATGTATTGTTATATTAAATATTTTTTGAGAGCATGAAAGAATGTGTTGTAGTCCAATAAAACAGCCATAGAATTGCCTGAATAAGTCCTTTGCATGTACTGCCAGATAAAAAAGTCAGAGAGGCAGAAAAAGAGTGTAGTAACCCATTAAGAAAGGTAACATATGTCTGAAATAATATCTCTGCAGGCACTTTCATATAACATAAGTGAGTGAGTCTGAAAAAATATTGTTCTAACCTATTAATAAAGGTATAATATGTCTTGAACATGTCTGCCATAAACGCCGTTAAAACAAATAAAGGAGTGAGCCTGTGGAAAAGTGTGCAATGTCATTAATAAAGGTCTAAAACCCAGAGTGTGTCTGTGTCACAGAGTCTGAAATGTTGTTGTACCCTTGCATTATACAAACAGTACTGTTTGAAAATGTGCTGGCAACCCAGAGTTTTGCAGTCCCATAAAAAGTGGGTGATAGAAGTGCTAGTAGCTGTGAAACATATATACAGTCCACAATAGTCAGTTAATGGCTGCAATGAATAAGTAAACCTGGCACACATGTAGCATGTAATTATTCACCAGAAAAGTGAGTGTGTGTGTTAAGAAATGCAGGGTTCTGTACAAATCGAAGTGAAGATGTCATGTGAAAACATCACAGATATGTAGATAAAGAAGTATAAATGCAAACAAGTAATATGTAGCAGTAACATCTGCATCCTGGACAGTTAGTATGCAGATATAGGTCAGGCATATATTGAACTAGCCAAACCCATGACACAACCTAATGTATGGTGGCAAGTGTAATAATACAGGTAGGGGTATAGACTTGCAGTCACTGGGAATGTATTGTAGACTAAAAGGTCATTATAAGATGTTAACCGAGTTTTTTTTTTTTCTACACCCTACCATATGTGCATAAACCACACAATTCCACACCTCAATGGGTATGTGTAACCTTAAATATTTGTTGGGACTTTGTCCTATTGTTATATAAATATTTGCATTGATGTTGATGCATGTGACCTGTTCAAACACCATGTTCATGGTGGCCTGTTGCTACCAAACATCCCTGCATGCTGTTGGAATATCCATTGTTGTTCAATATATGCATGTGTTATGCTTGCTGTTCAACTGTTGGAACATTGGTGTGTTGGGTTAATGGGAATATTACTGCATGCTGTTACAACTAATCTGGAATGCTGTTGTTTATGTTGAAATTAAACACACCTAATCACAGAACGTATGGGAAGGCTGGTCCCAGCGGAACCACCTGTCCCTCCTCAGTTGGCGAGTGCACCTGGCACCAGCAGCTCCGTTGCCCAGCCCGGGCTCCCCTCCTCCGTTGGTCCTGTGCCACCTTTGGGTGGAAGCACTACAGGGGATGGGGCTCGTCCCCCCCGTGCAAGCATGGGTGGAGAAGGGCCACCTGTCACCCTTCGATGGGTCCGGGCTGTGGTGCGTAGGGAGAGCCAGCGTTCAGTTGCTGGTCCCCTACGCCAGCTTGAGGCGAGAGTGGAGTGTCTCTCAGGTGAGCCTGCCCATCCTACTCAGCTCCCAGCACAGCCACCCCCGGGGCTGTGAAGGTGCAGTGGTGACTGCCTATGGGTGGGGATCTCAGTCCCACTGTTACCATCTGTGGGCTCATGGACTTGCGATTTCCAAACAACCTTCCCTGTCAAATGTGTTCACGCACCCCATGTGTCAGACTCCGCCCCTGTATGCATCTTGTTTGTCTTGTCTGTTTACCTCCCCAACCTGCCTCCCCAAATATACCCACATCCTCTACCTCACATTCTACTCTCACCTGATAAAAAAAAATAAAAAAAAGGGGCAATCTGTTCCCACAAAAAAATTATGCCCCATACATAGCTGCCCAATTCGCACACATGTCCGCTGGACATATAAACTGATGATTCTAATTGGCAGTACAACACACTTAGTTGTCCTCATCCCTCTCACAGGGGTGGAAGTTTTCAAATTTCACACCAAATTTTATACATATGCACAGCCGTTGCTGGTAAAGAAATGGGCAGCTATGGACCTTCCCTAAACCCATCCTGCACATCCCGAGCTGGTTTCCCTACTGTCGTTCCCTCTTTGTGCCCCCTTTTCCACCACTTTCCTATCTCCCCATTTTCTTTTCTTTAAAAGAAATTAGCGCGGGGGTTAGCGGGAGTAAGCACTTTTAAGCAGTAGTTAGCGGGGGTTCGCGAGTGTGAGCTTGTGTGCGCTTAGCTAAGCATTGCTAAGCGTTGCGCAAACCCAAGCAAACCCGCTTACAACTGCTTTAAAGTGCCTTAGTCACTCTGTATGACAAGGCCCTTGTACTGCTCAGCAGCAAAATAAAATACCCTTGTCAGTCTCAAACCTGGGACCTTGGACTCACTAGTCTGCATGAAGTACCACTACACCACAGCAGATATATAATAACGTAGTGCTGACAGCAATATATCATGCATTACCATGAGTGAATGTGAAGGGAAAATAGGAATGGCATAACACCAATCTTGTTCTGTGGGCCTTAACCAGCAGGTGTTGTGGAATTGCATGACATGACTGTAAAAAGAGAATCAGCCATGCTAGTAGGGAATAAGGTCACAGTAGCACTTTACAAACCCCACACAGTATCAGAGCAGGATAAACACTGGCATATTTGCATAGGTCACAGACCAGACCTCCCAACAGTGACTGCTCTACAGTGATGACCCTGATTTGTAAACAAATGTTAGCTGTGCCCCACTGACTCCCTGTCAAATGTACTAACAGTAGGCAGAAAGGTGTGGAAGCTCACTTAATGACAAATGTCAATAAGTGAGAGTAGACACTGCTTGCACATCAGAAAAGGTGTAGTAATACATATGCTCTGAATCCCCCAAAGTCTGAACTGCAAAATGTCTGAAATAAATCACAGGTGTATCCCAGTTATATGTACGTTTCCCTGAGGCTGTTCAAATATATACGTGAGAGTATCTGAGGCCTGGAAGAGTCAGAAACACACAGGCATATCATCTTGTCTGCTGTTACACACTCTGCAAATAGCTGTAGAATGAATCCCACAAGCACGCCCTTATGTAGAAGTACAACACAGAAATATCAAAGGATGTAGCCATGTACTGCTAGCAACCACCTGTGACAATGCCATTGTTCAGGTGCTGAAAAGACTGCTGTGGTTCACAGTCAAAGAATAGTAGGCTGACCTCTGTCTACCATCTGGATATGTCCACAGGTGGGAGCTACTCAGACAGACTACTAGCCTTCATAGACTTACAGGTACACAGCAACTCTGCATGTTCAGTATTATAAGCATCACACGATAATAAATAATGCCCTCTGCACTTCTTCACCCCTACCCAAAGGTACTATATACCCGTGTAGTCAGGCACAACTAAGGGTGTAAATAGGCATACACAGTAGTGAAATATGTCCAGTTGTCCAGAGCAGACTGTGCTAATGTCAACACAAACAAACTACAAACTGTTCAGAAGTGAGTAGCGTACTAATGACAGTGTAGCAGCTCACAAACAGTGCATGTGCCTGATATTCATAATTGGTGGTACAACACAGTTAGTTGTCCTCACCCCTCTCTCAGGGGTGGAAGGTTTCAAATATCCTTCCTAATGTATTGCATATGCACAGCTGTTGCTGGTAAAGAAATGGGCAGTTATGGACCTTCTCCACACCCATCCTGTACATCCCGAGCTGGTTTCCCTACTGTCTTCCCCTCTTTGTGCACCCTTTAGCACCACATTCCTATCTCCCCATTTACTTTTCAGTCACAGAAATGAGTGCAGGGTTTAGCAGGAGTGAGCACTTGTAAACAGCAGTAAGCGGGTTTGCACCAGTGTGCACATGTGTGCGCTTAGCTTAGCATTGCTAAGATATGATAAGCTAAGCCAAGCTTGGCTTAGTATTGCTAAAATAAAATAAGCTAAGCTAAGCTTCGCTTAGCATCGCTAAGCATCATGCAAACCCACGCAAACCCACTTACAACTGCTTAAAAGTGTCTTAGTCACTCTGCATGACAAGGCCCTTGTACTGCTCAGCAGCAAAATAAAAAACCTTGTCAGTCTCGAACCCGGGACCTCGGCTCACCAGTCTGCATGAAGTACCACTACACCACAGCAGATATACAATAACTTGGTGCTGAAAGAAATATAACATGCATTACAATGAGTGAATTTAAAGGGAAAATAGGAAAGCCATAGGAATACATTGCAATAACTACTGTTGTATGCCAGTTAATTCTCTAATTGGAAAAGAAAGTACATACTCCCATGTATCCAGTGTTAGCATTAGGAGGTGTGAGTAAACCTACACACTGACAAGAGTGCACTGGAAGAAGCAACAGTCAGGTTTCAGTACAACATGTATTTCACTGGCTACAACCCACCTTCAGATATGAGACATATACCAACCTTTTAACTGACACAACAGTGTCCACACCAAACAAGCATGGTCCCCACCTTGCAAAACTGAAAGGGCTATGCCTACCTAACCTATCATTTTATAGCAGTGTCCTGAAATCACAGTGAGAACTACAATTACCACACAGCAGGCTGCATGCAATTACTAAATGGTGGGCACCAATTGGTGCAGAGGCCATCACATGCACATGTGCAGATACCTAGAAAGGCAGCCTGTATCTCCTGTCCACACATGCAATAATATCATTGCACCAACTGGGAGAGAGAGACTGAGAGCACGAGTAAGAGAGACAGACAGACAAACGGATACAAACAGGCAGTAGGAGACAGACACTGAAAAGAAAGACCAACACACAGAGGAAACCAAAACCAAAAAAAAAAAAAAAAAACAAACAGAAGAGCAATCAACACCTACAACAGACAGAGGTGAGAAATACAAAGGGAAGGTATGTAACAGATATGTATTTTCTGACATCCGAATGATGTGTCTGAAGGGTACTCTACATACCGTGAACCATCCATATGTGGCTGCAGTCTGTATTTATATGTACATGCACATTTGCATAGGGCAAGGGCATACTGCAACTGCTAGTGAAGGCTGGACATATGTATGTTGTTGAAGGCTGCTATGTGCACATTTGTATGTAGGTTGTAGTGTGTGGCATTGCAGACAGCAAGCAGTGCCGGTATGTGTCATGTGGTGATTAAACGCTGTGGGACTGAGCTACAGGCAGTGAGGCCTGCTACAGCTGTACGGCCTGAGGACAGCAGAATACACATTGTGCAATAGTATTACATAACCGTATGTCTCACAACGGTTGTGTAATTGACATCCCTATCTATGACAGGTGGGCAGTATGTGTGCCTATATGTGCAGCTATATGTACAGCAATGTATGTTTAGATGTATGTGCGTATATATATATATATATATATATATATATATATATATATGTATGTATATATATATATATATATATATATATATATATATATATATATATATATATATATATATATATATATATATATATATATATATAGAGAGAGAGAGAGATACATATATACATATATATAGCTATATAGAATTATAGACATATAGAATTATAGATATATAGATCTATATATAGATATATAGATATATACATATATAGATAGATATAGATATAGTTAGATATATATAGATATGTATATGGATATGTATATATAGATATATATGGATATATATGGATAAATGTAGATATATATGGATATATATGGATATATATAGATATATATAGATATATATGGATATATATGGATATATATAGATATGTATAGATATGTACAGATATGTATGTATATATATATATATATATATATATATATATATATATATATATATATATATATATATACATATATATATATAGAGAGAGAGACACGGGGTCATATGTACTGCAACAGGTGCCTGTTGACTAAGGCATGGACTGAACACCAGTGTTGATACTGCAGTGACATGCCCCATTCCAAAACACTTTACGCAGTAACTACCACATAGGTGTTAGCCTGCCTAACACTGAAGGTGTCAGAAGGGAACATGGGACACAGGTGGACAGTAGGCTCCCCTTTGATAATTGCAGTGCCACACTAGTCTTGTAATCTCTCTACGTGGTACGTGTCATCACAAAAGGTGTGTCATCTAGGGAAATATAGGTCAGTGTACCCCTCTACTCCTCACAATGCCCCATGTGGTATGTACCTCACATGACAACTACAGCAAGTGGAAAGGCCACAGACTTACCTAACAAAGAGTGATACTGCCCTCAAACACATGCCCTATGCAGACTGACTTACAAAACCACAGCTGGAGTGCGTTGCATACTGCCTACCCAGAGATTACCACTGCCAGACATACACAGGTATGTCACACTCATAGCAGTCGGCCAACCACCATGACAACACCTCACAATCCCTCCGGACTACATGACCTAGTGCCCTAATCCCTGTCACTGCACTAAACAGCACATGCTGGAGGTACAGGTTCCTATACACAAATATGCCATACTCTGGACTAAACCATCCAGCATTAACAAACAAGGCTCCTCATTAGTAGATGTTACACATACCCTTGATGAATGTTATGGAGATAGGTAATATGCCCTGGGAGTCACCTCTGTGTATGTGTTTGATGGGAGCAAGTGAAATCACATTACACATGTGTCAAAGGGCAGGGTAGCATATGGCTAGGCTGCTCTAGTCTCAGGGCCAATAGCATATTTCCTAACTATGACACAATGCACACACACATGTACTCAGTGCAATACCTGCTATGTGAGGTGGAATGAGTGTGACACTGACTGTGTGCAAGGTCTGTAAAGGTGTGATAGCTTAGTGTGAGGTTGTATCTGTCATAGTAGTTTGTGTCCTAGGTGTGAGGCCAGAGAAAGATATGTCAGTTATTGGGATGCAGACATAGTAGGATGGCATATGTTGTGATGTAGTTCCTTGTGTACGATTGTGGTGTCCCATTGTAGGCTGAAGCAATACATGTATGCTCAGTAAGTGGTACTGCTGGTGAATCCAGCTCACATATGAACTGTTGTACTACCTGAAGCTGTAGGCCTAAACACCATAGTATGGTGTATGTTCACATTCCCTGGTAACACTGTCTTGTGTGTTTCCTGTAGTCTGCACAGATTACATACCTCAGGCATAGGTATCTGTAAGTAGGGGCACACAGTACTATAAGGTACACAGGTAATGCTCACCTGTGTTGGCATACATTTGTGTGTTGTATGTATGTCTAATGTGTGTGTAATGATGCCTGTACCATGCCCGCAATCACATGTGTGTTACAGGGTATGTGTGTCTACCTAGCAACATGTATACTCTGTTACAGCATAATGCCAGCTATATTAACAACCATGCACATATGTTCGGTAGGGGTATGGCATCAAAGACTAGGGTGGATTACTGTTAATACTGTAAATGTGCATTACATTCGCTGCCTTGGATGACATATTTCTTCATGCATTAGCTTGATATATACCCCCGGTGCGAGGTTGTGCATTGTATCCCAAACAGTGTGCTGAGTACTGGTGTATGCTAGTTTGTTGTATGGAGTGTGGCAGGCACTGTCAGACAGTTGTGGGCTGAGCACTGATATGTGGTATTGAACGTGTGTATCCTCTGATAGACAGACAGATGCTATATATGGCAGTTAAGTGATATCTGTACTTCATAATGTTAAGTGTGCCACATGACTTGCTCACACATGTCGTTTAATTGTCTTCCAGGTTATAGCTCATCAATGTAATCTGGTGTATACAGCTGCGGAGGAGCAGGAAATACAGGCCAGCCTGGTGCAGCACTAAAACCTGCTTTTTTCCAGGGCCAACCAGCACCAGCATGAGCGTACTGCACTGTGGCAAGATCTTGTTCGCCGGGTAAATGACAGAGACATGCATAACCAGACATATGAGCAGGTACACCATCACTGCAGTGGTTTAATTAGACATGTCCAGCGGCATGCGTCTGATATCCATAGGCAACAGCTTGCCACAGGTGGTGGGTCGCCCATACATCCCCCCCTCACCAGAGTGGAGGAGCTGCTCCTAAGAGTGGTGGCTCCTGGCCTACAGCAGCAACAGCATCACACATGTGTCATTATGGAGTCCGGAGCCACCCAGCAGGATGACAGGGAGCATGCAGGTAATATGCCCTAGCTGTAGACTACCGTTACCTGTATTGTTAGAATATGCTTATGTGAGATGTGTACTGTATGTTTAGCAGTTGTGCTGCCTGTCATGCAATACTGATATTTGGAATAGTATCTCCACACCTGTGACTATTGACTGTTGTTCCACTGTAGATTAGCACACTCACGGTAGCAATGCCACCGTTGTGGCCATTGACAAACTGTTTCATATTCTTGTAGGTCCCTCTGGTGTGACAGCAGGGCAGACGATACACGCTGGTGAGTGTGTTTACACTTTACTATTGGTAATGAAATGTGCATGTCATAGGTGAGGTGTAGGCCATGTACACGTAACACACCTACGCATAATGCATGCTGTCCATGTTTGCTGTGAGACATTAATTATCTCAGTAAAGTCAGTAGCTGCCTCAATCACATACAATGCACAGTGCAGCAGACATAATTGTGGCAACACTGTACTGCACCTTGGGTATGCATAGTTGCTACAGCTGTACACAACATAACACGTTTATCATATGCAGTAGACGTAAACATGCTACATTTGGCATTACCACACACCCGCTGTAAGGTCACACATCAGTATCCCACATGTCATGCACACACACATGATGTACCTCAGGGGTAGAGGCCTATCATGGGACTGTGGAACACTCTGCAACACATAACAGTCATGTTAGGCAATGCTCCCTATTGGGCACCTCACACACCCATGTACAAGGTGTCTGTGTAATTGTGAACGTAGCCACAGCACTGCAGTTCAGGTACAGCATGCTAGGCTGTGGTCTTGCACACATTAGTAGCTGTGAGTGACCACAGGATGCATGGTGATGATGGCACAGGGTACTACACCCCATCCAGTTACAGTGACCACAGTACTAGTCATAGCAGTCATTGCTTTGCACCTCAATGTTGTGTGTGTGCAAACTTAAGTAATTAAGTAAGTCCTGACAAATGGCACACAGTCGTAGGGAACTCAGTAACAGATGAATCCTTCCAGTGCGACACTATAACACAAACCAGTGGTGATGACCGCCACCCATTCCTGTGACCACACCTGTTTGGCATATAGCATGTTGTGTGTGTGCTTACATATGCCAGTATACACAATATGCACAGCAGTCACCATCCAAACAAAGTTTCACATATATGTCCTGGAATGCTAGTGGGTGTAGAGGTCACTTGACACACATTGGGTATGTGCGGTGTTTAATGTTGCAGTCGTGTAGCATGCCATGCCATGTCTGGCACCGACATATCTGCAATATGTCCCACACTCACCATAACCACTGTACACTGGCCATGTCGAGCATTGGGATACCTTCACGTCAACATGCACCACTCATCCCGTGTGTGCACATAGCATGCATGTGCTACACCCGCACTCACTATTTTCTGCTATGGACACAGACACTGTACTCAGACATGGATATCTATGTGTCACACAGATAACACATGCAGCCATGGCATGTATACATGTGAGTGATGGTGCACAGGGCATTGCAGAGCTGATAATACCTGCACAGCAATGTTGTGTCCATGTACACATTGTGTTCCAGGGTGTAACCAATCACTGAACAACTACACAGTTGTATCAAAGCCATGTATACTGCCATAAAATTGGGGCGTCTACACTTGCACTGTATGGTATTGTGCAACACATATTCTGAATGCTGACACGTGTGTGGTGACTGTTTACCTTGTGATACTGACACGTACCTTCACCCACTATAGAGTATGTGTTGGATTGCTGGTGTGTGCGTGTATGTGCTTTAGTGAAGAGTGTATTAGTGTTCATGTGTTCATGTGTTCATGTGTGCATGTGTTCATGTGTTCATGTGTTCATGTGTGTATGTGTGCATGTGCTCATATGTGCATGTGTGCATGTGTGCATGTGTGCATGTGTTCATGTGCAAACCGTAAAGTGTGTTTCCTGTCTTCCTCTCACAGGTGCTGAGTTAGGGGTGGCCGAATGCAGCAGAGAACCTGAAGCCACTGCCACGGATACTGCTGATGATGAGACATGTATTTTGGCACAGGAAGGCTTGACAGGGTCTGTCGTTGTTCCACCAATCGACAGTACACAGCGTTCAACCCCATCTATGCGCACACTCATACTGTCAATACATCCCTTACCACCAATGGCAATAGGCGAGGGACAGCATACAGTTGGCATTGACCAGGAGAGTGTGGTACCCATGGCACTTGCATCCCCTCACAGCAGCCATAGCCGTATTCCTGGAACAGTACCACATAGGCGGAGGTCCAGGGGTTCTCGGGAGAGCACCGCTGGTTGTATTGCCCCTGGCAGGCATGCCCGCACAGGTCTTACGACATCCAGTATGTTCCGGGCTGTAATGCAGGCTCAGGCACGTATGGAACGGTACACTAGGCAGGGACTTAGGGTGCAGAGGGTACACTACACCGCTATCAATGACAGCATTCGTGACCTTGCCGGTGCCATCCGGACTTACACCGAGGTCATTGATAGACATTGGGGGGAGACATTAGATGCCCTCCACAATATGTCTTCCATGAGCCAGGACCATGCGGGACAGTTGCGACGTCGACGCGGACGCATGCCAGCAACAGCTGGCAGTGGTCGCAGATGGCCCCCAGTTCACAGCCGCTCCCGTAGTGGCAGTACCAGCCCCAGCAATGGGCTGGCCTGTCCATTGACCATCCCAGTAGACCACGTGCATGTGGCTCTGGCCAGTCCCAGCAGGGACATGGGTCCAGTCATCCTACCTCTGCCTCTGAGGACAGTACCCAGTCAGGGTTGGTACCCGATACTGGATGTAGCACCCCTGCCAGGCATAGGTACTGTGTCCGTGGCCAGACACAGTGATCTGTACAGCCTAGCAGGTACAGTTGTCCCACAAACTACTGTATATAGCAGCCACATGGTGGAGCTGTCTGCATGCAGACACACACACATTAACCAAACAACTAGGGCTCACACATACACACACACATATTACATCAACATTGGCCCATGCTGTACTGTTGTCCCTCACACACACACACACACACACACACACACACACACACACACACACACACACACACACACACACACAGACATGTCAATTGAATGGGTCAATGTCAGGCTCTGGCAAACAACAAAACGCCCTGTGCATATGATGACACCTGTGTCGCCTCCTGTCATCTGTAACATTGATGGAGGAACAGGCTAACATGGTGCTGATCCACAGGGTGACACTATAGCAGTGTAACAATATTAGCAAGTTGTCAACAGGGAAGTGTAATGACATCCTTGTAGGTATATCTCAGCAGACATTATGCATCAAAGCTCGGAATGTCAATGTAGCATTGTCTACACCACTGTTAGGTCTGTGTATGTATTGTCCACCCATGTGTCACTTGGCTGAGGTGTAATGTGTTGCCCGTATGTGTTAGTGAGTGGACAGTATGTGTGTGATGTGTGCAGTACAGATTAGCAAGTGTAGATCTGTGAACATAGTGGGTGCACACTGTCTGCATGTACGTTCATAGTGGACACATGGGATGTGTGGCACACCCTGTTGTACACATTGTTAACATCTCATAGTATCTTCCAATGGCCAGTATGCATTCTACTACTGTTATGTACTAACATGGGTAGACGTGTGTATGACATGGGTTGACAGTATGCTGTGGGTGATACTGTTAGTATCTGTCAATGATTTGTGGTCTGGTAGTATACACAACCTCAACAGCATGACTATAAGCAAGCATTGGATGATGTCCTGACAAATGGCACACAGTCGTAGGGAACTCAGTAACAGATGAATCCTTCTAGTGCTACACTATAACACAAACCAGTGGTGATGACCGCCACCCATTCCTGTGACCACACCTGTCTGGCATATAGCCCCCTTAGGTGCATGCAAACACACTAGAGATGTGTCCATCCAACTCTGTAAATGCATGCATTGGCCTACAATCCATTCCCTGGATGGGACGCATATCCTACACAAGGGTATCATACAGACAGGTACCTGTCATCTGATACATGCTGTATAGCAGTAAGCCGACTATGGCATAGTCATTCCCATGTACTATTCTTACTATCTCGTCAGTACCACATAGGTGGCAGGCCGCAAACTGTATTTTGGGTACCAATGTGTACATACAGCCTCATGTTATGTCATGTGTCCCTTGGTATCCACATATCCATAGGTATTATGGAGTCCCAAGGTGTATCACATGAGACATTAGAGGCCTGGATGCATATTCACAATGCAGTTGTACACCTATAACGACTGTCCATTATTGGTAGTCATTGTTGTGTATGAACATGTCTGACATATACCCCAGGCATATACCCTCACACACACTACTCTTAAGTAACTGTCATGGGTGTGTGTGGCACAGATGACCTTGGCCATGGATCACAACAGTGGACGGCCCTGCCACATACATACATATGTGACCTACGATCTGAGAAGCAGCGGCACAACCTGTCAATGGCGATAAATGTATTCATGTAGTATGCAGCCTTCACACCTATGTAGTGATTGAGGGAACATGTACACATATATTTTGCCATGCAAATTACTGATGTGTGCAATGCACTTACTGTTGTAATCATAACATATCATGCCATAGTAAAAGCAAAACTCACACTGCATTGACCAACAGTGACACACAAACAGGCAGCATTTACAGTATTCAAACCCCTACCTAACGATGTAATGATACTAGACAGAGACGCATTAGCATGGCACGCTAATTGCTTTACTGGATGGTTTGCCTTCTCCTGCTGTATTTCTAGGGTCGTGACATCATCAGTCTTTCCAAAGAGGAATGCACATCTTCTAGTGTGTTTTGCCAGTCTCCAAAAAGGGCACTCCTTTCAAAGACAATTGCACACATACACAGTGTTGGCAGGATTCAAACCCCTACCTAACTATGTTATGATATTAGAGAGAAATGCATTACTGGGTGGTTTGCCTTCTCCTGCTGTATTTCTAGGGTGGTGACATCATCAGTCTTTCCAAAGAGGAATGTACATCTTCTAGTGTGTTTTCCCAGTCTCCAAAAAGGGCACTCCTTTCAAAGACAATTGCACACACACACACACACACACAGTCAGTGTTTGCAGGATTCAACCCCCTACCTAACTATGTTATGATACTAAAGCGAGATGCATTAGCACGGCGCACTATTTGCTTTATTGGATGGTTTGTCTTCACCTGCCGTATTTCTAGGATGGTAACATCATCAGACTGGACATGGTAATGTGTGTACACTTTGTTTTATACCATTCCAGGAATGGTCCATGTGGGTCATCAGGTGTCAACAGCTTGAACAGGAACTCATAATCCTTACCTTGTGTAATCTATCTGTGGACACATTGACATTTCTTCATATGTCAACACATATTTATGCACAGCTTGTTGGTTTTGTGGGTACTACATGTGTCTGGGATGTTGATAGAGGGCTATTCTAAGTGTATGTGAGACATGTGTAGCTTTGTTCAGTGATGTATGTCCTGGGTGTCTGCCTTGCAAACAGTCTAGCATGTTTGGGAACCATGATCCCGCACATGAACATACCACAGTTAGTAAGGTTGTGTGTATGTCAGCTTCCAATAGCTCTGTGTATGACTTTGACCATGATGGGCTCCATGGCCTTGCAGATCAGACTTCATAGGCATACTGGACTATACTTCCCATTGTGCACCAACACTTGTGTGGAGTGCCATATGTTGCTGTAACACATTCAATGGTTCCACATCCTGTGTAGGGGAGGAGGCTTAGCTGACTGTTCAGGGGCAGGATCTGTTTCTTCTGTAGTTTATGCATGACACATATTGGGAATCCATGTAGTCCACTTGATGCCATGCTTTTGGCATTGGGAGTAGCTGTTCATCCACTCTACATGTGATATCTCCTGGTATGATGATATGGAATATCGTCAGTGGGAGGTGGGTATGTATATATGGGCCTGTCTGTCATGATATCAGCATTGTCAGTCAGGTACAGTTGGCCCTGACTCATGACATATATGTGTGTACATTGCTATATATGACATAGCTGTCGGAGGTGTCATGATTCAGTCTGGACTCCTTCTCAGCTACTCTTTACAGAACACCAACAAACCTGAGCAGTAATCCCTGTTATACTCTTTTACACACTTAACACCATACTGATCCTTTGTGATATGGCTACAGAGTATGTCATTATGATATCCTGGCATGTCCAGGGGTCGGCTTCATGTGTACTCTCCAGTCCAGCTGGTGAATATTGTGATGTAGACACAATCTCAGATCTGCCTCATGTACACAGGCAACACTCTCTTCCTCCTGACAAACTCAGATATATGCGTGAGATGCACCTATAGAGACATACAGGGTGCTGAACTCTCTCGACCAATGACTGGCACAGTCTATCAGGTGGTGAAGGTAACCACACACACCACATATCAGTCTCACATATCCTCTGTTGACAGCACTCAAACCACATTATCACACATACACATACTCGGATGCTATAAATGAACTCTGCCTAAGCAGCAGAGACCTCCACAGCAGGCAGACAAACAACTGCCATCCCACTACAATGCCCACATCTCACATAGTTCGCAATGTCAGTGTGCCACACAGTCACTGCCCTTCGGGATACACAACACACCTAATACACTTGTGATAGGTGACACTTATTGTCAGACACACTGACGTACCACTCACCAGCCCATACAAGGGAATAGTCCCTTTGTGCTGTCTGTTGGGTGGCAGGATCTTCCACATAACACTTGCAGTCAGGTCACTCCAAAGCAAGTATGGAACTGGCACCATCATTGTCTCTGCTGGTGCATAAAACCTCAGACATTAGTCCCTGGACCACATGACATGGTACATGGAGGAACACTGTGATCATGTAGCCCAGGCCAGTATGACCCTAACCTTGTCTAGCATCTTACACCCACCAAGTATGATGTCACAGTATACAGACAAACATATCACATTTAACAGTTGGCTAACTAATTGGTGTCATTCATAGGGGATACAGTGTCTGTCAGCCTGTGGTGACATGCTTGACATGCCACATAGCTTCACTGTGGACAGCTTGCACCTGTCATCCTTGGACCTTCAAATGCTGGCTACGGCTCTTGCTACCACCATAGTGCATTTGTTGAGCAGGGCTCACAAGACAAACACACCACCATAGACATTACAGGTTAAATGTCACTGAGGGTAAATGCTGCTCAACACCAAATGTGTTACCCTCATATTGCAGCCACTCAGGACTCTCCTCAGTATGGAGGATAGCGATATCTGTGCACTAACAGACGCCTAGTTCCAGCTCACATATGCACACGAACACTACCAGGTTATGTTTAATACCATGCTTTCTGACCACAGGACTTGGAACGGACAACACAACTAGGAGGAGTATCCATATACATCACATGTACACACACCTCCGGGTTAGTAGCACTGCACTATGAATCACAGACCATACATATACAACTACCATTGTGCAATTCTGCCTTTCAGTTTGTTGCCTGCTACAGACCACCCTCCCATACTCAGGAGCCACACTCGGCTTTCCGGGGAACAGTGGAGAATATGACGGTCTCCGGAAACACCATTATATTGGGTGACTTCAGATACACAAATATTGACTGGGGATACTACTCATGCCCCAACACTCTCGTCCTACAGTCACCACTATTTGTAAATTCATATGCTATGGCACAACCAGTCACCACAGCCACAAGGGGGAATACATATTGGACCTGATCATCACCAACATGGGGACTCTATGTTCCACACCAGCAATATACCCCTCATTGGTAAGGTCAAATCATGCATATATCTCACTGGACATACATCCACACACCCATCCTGGGTAATCCTGGTGAACTTCTCATGAGCCAATGTCTCACTTCACCAAAGCAAGGTGGTACCCTTCAGAGACCCTGAGACAGTGGCAAATACGTCTCTGACTGCTGAATCCTTTACATACACATTCTATGGACACCTAGTGGAATGCATGGATTGTGCTATCCCAAATAACAACAGGACTCACTCCTTCAATGGCAGGGGACCTGTCTGGTAGACCTCAGCCATAAATAAGCTGTACAACATCAGAAGGAACCTACTACATGATAGTGCACAATCACAGATGGGGAAAGCGTCTGTGATCTGTACTAGCAGACAGCTACAATCAGTCATGTACCTATGTAAGGGTTGCTTCTCACGAACAAATGCACCAGACACGTAGGGCTATCACAAGGCCTTCTTCAGTTATGTCAGGAACTTGGGTGGACACTCACTGATATGCTGTGAGTTACTGCATACTGACTAAACTTACCCTGAACCCACTGGCATAGCCAACATCCTGGCAAACAGGTTCGGTGCTGATGTCTCCCCCCATCCCCCCTAGGGAGCAACTATCCATCCCAACAGAGTGTAACCTCCCTGACATCACACAGTAACAGGTGAGTGCTGCCCACCCCAAAGCATACATTACGGCATCAATGGGACCAGATGGTGTCCCAGCCTGCATCTTACACAAGCTTCATGACAGACGGAACACTCACATTACATCACTCTGCAATATCGGAGTTACTACAGGATATGTACCCACGGAATGGCATATGGTGACAGTGGTCCCACTCCACAGAGTTGGTGCCACAACGGACCACACACAATATTTCCCTATAAGCCTAACTAGCCTGTTCTGCAAAGCTATGGAGCATATTGTCATGGGACTCTTACACATAGACATTGGGAACCTACATACACTGTGTCCTACACATTTCAGCGTTGTGGGCAGAACTTGCCTCTTGAACATGTATGTATTCTTTAGACAGTTAACAGGTCCATCGACATAGTGACAGTTGTACATGCAGCCTAACTGAACCTTGCAAAAATCTTCCACACAATTACCCACTGGGCCATTATGCATAGGCTCACCAGCATTAATAAGGACACATATCTCACATTATGGATTGCTACCTGGATCAGGGATAGCACACACATGGTCAGGATTGCAGGTGCCATGTCTGACTATACACCAGTTACACATGGCATGCCACACGGCTCAGTCCTGGGACTTCTCTTGTTCAGTGTATATTTGTCTGACGTACAGGCTACCACAGGGGGAATATGGCTGACCTTGTTCGCACTTGTCTGCAAACTGGGTGCCATGATCAATTCTCCAGCTGCCACATGCATACTCCAACAGGATCTCACAGAGATGGATGAATGGTAAATGCTATTAGTTGCATAGTCATCCCCTTTGGGGATAACAACATGCCCACACATTTACACATGGGTAGTACTCCATTACTTATGATAGGAGTTGTTAGGTGATTGGAGACATGACTTGTTTGCAAGGTGGTTGGACAGACCTTCTATATAAGCCACCTTATCCCATATGGTTTCCCTTCTAGACCGAGTGAGGTTATTGTGCCCCTAAACTCATCACAACCATGCTTGGTTACAATGCCACCTTTGGGGTGTACCTTACCCAACACCTGCAGCAACTGTACTGGCCACAGAAGTTCCTCACCAAGCAGATGTAGGGACTCACACGGATGACCTGCACAGTTCAGATGCAGTAACTCCAGCTTTACTCAGTCGCTTACCACCTACTCGGATATGATGTTTGCCTGTTGTTTACAGTAATACCCAACCCAGAATTACTGGACATGCTCCACCTCAGGATATACAACTCCCTTAAAGCTACACACTCCAGGGACATATACCTCAGCACAGATGTTAATAGGATATGCTGGAGGGACAGATTCTTATCCCAGGGCCTCCACTCACTCTGGAATGTGATCACAGTTACACATAGGCAGAGCCACCCACTGACCACCTACAGGGGACATCTTGACGGCTGTATGGGTGATCGTATCTTTATCCCTGGGATATCTTCTGTGTCCCTGATAGACAGAGGCACAGTAGCCTAAATGTACATGGGCTATCTTGTGTGACCTACTATTCACTGGCACAATGTTGTAATCTGACAGGGTTGCAAAAGCCAAACACACTCTGGCTAGGCTTGTACATGCCCTAGGGCAGATAGCCTAGTATCGACCTCTGAACCTATGCTTATGTTCAGGATGCACGATATTTATTGCTGATACTGTTTGCAGGTCTTTATAATATTTGCTTTCCCAATTTCTATGAACAACTTAGGTATCTGCAGAACATGTTTGATCATGACTGGGTTCCACTATATTATATATATGTCTGTTGTCATGTAACTGTGTGCACAAGGCAGATTGCTGGATAGTGAGAGGTTCCTGGGTTAACACATGCAACTGCCAGATATGTGGCCCACTGCTGTACTCAGACATGGCCTAAGTGTGTGAGTATGCCCAGTTCAGGCTTTCCATGTTTTGTTGCCTGACATATGTCTCATTTATTCAAGTGTGTGAGCATGCCCAGTGTGACCTTTCAGTATGTTGCGATCTGAAGTCCACTACATTTGTGGATGTGTGTGAACATGACCAATATTAACATTTACACTGTGTGTGTTGGAAGTCAAGTTCTGTTCTTACTGCAGGACTCACCTTTGTGTCATAACTCTACAGGGATTATGTTGTGCCTGCAGGGTTTCCATGAAATACTTTGCATCGACCTATCAACAGTCCTTCATACTGACTGATCACTGCAATGCTGTAATGGTTTAGTGGTTCAGTACTTTACCTATAATGCACAGTATCCTGGGTTCGAGGTCCATCACTGCTTTATATTTTCATACTGAGCAGAGCAGACTGCTTAAGGGCCAGTTAAGCAAATATGAGCATGTTGGCTTTTGTTCAGCTATGCCCTACTTAGACCAAGCTTGTCCGACATTGCTGTATATTCACCAACTTTGCTGGACATTGTCCAATATTACTCGACATTCACCACAGTTGTACTAGTTGGTGTGTGCGATTCTGTTTGTATATACTACATGGTGTTAAATGCTGTTTAGCACTGCCTTAAATTGCTTAACACGTAGCATTCATGCCTCAGGTGGTGCTGCAGGGCTGCCTATGTCAGATGCACATACTACACTCCCTGTACATGTTTGATAGCAGATAATGTCAACTGAGACATCCCTTTTACTATATGTGCGAGTCAGAGAGAGGTATCATTTCCAGTGTTCCTACTGAGCCAGTGTATGTGCTATGTGTTGCCTCTTTGCCAAGGCCAAAGCATAATGGGCACACCTCCTTCTGCCTACTGGGGCAGGCTCAGCTTGTTCCTCCTCCGAGTCATGCTCTGCCTGTGATGACCTTGGCAATGGTGGGGGGCTGTTTGGCCCAGGCCTATGCTGGTACTGCTGCAGCTGTTTTCGCAGGATAATATTATGTAGCATAGCACATACCATGACAATTTGGGTACATGTAGTTGGTGAGTACTGCAAGGCTCCACCAGATGTGTCCAGGCACTGTAACCATGACTTGAGCAGCCCAAACACATGCTCGATTACATTTCGTGTTTGTGCATGTGCCTCATTATGGTGTTTCTGTTCAGGTGTGTATGTGTTTCTGATGGGTGTCATCAGCCACGGCTCCAGTGCATAGCCAGCATCCGCCACTAGGTGACCATGTGGGATGTCCCCATTGGCAAATGTCTGGTACAGCTGCATCAGATGCCAGATATGGGAATCATGGTAGCTTCCAGGGCAGCCAGCACACACATTCAGTATTATGCTTTGGGTATCACACATGACCTGGCAGTTGATGGAGGGGAAGCCCTTGCGGTTGAAGTAGACCCTACCCTGCTCGCCAGCTAGTGCTTTGATGTGTATGTGCGTGCAGTCTATTGCACCCACTACCTCAGGGTATTCCGCTATTTGCTGGAAGAAACACATATTGCTGGCCAATACCTCATGGGAATTGGGGAAATATACATGATCACCGACATGTGCTGACATGGCATCCAGGAACTGGTGCAGTACCCTGGATGCTGATGCCTGTGATATCCCCATCATATCACCAGTTGGTCTCTGGAAGGTACCTGTTGCTAATATTCTTAGGCCAACACATACCTTGGTTTCCACTGGGATGGGTTCCCCTCTGTTGGTTCTGTGTGTGAGGCGTAGCCTGCACAGCTCAACAATTTGCTGCAGGAGGTCTCTGTCCACTCTATAGCGCTCCACTATCTCCAGCTCATGTAACCCCTGATAGGTTACCCTGGGCCTGTACACTCTTCTCCGTCTCCTCACTGTGGGTTGTCCAGCAGCATTTCCATTGTCACCACCCTCAGCAAGTTGCATATGTCGCCTTATAACAGCAATGGCAGCCCCTAACATTTCTTTGTCTCAGTAGAGCTTTTTCAGTTTTCACTTCTATTAGCTTACTGCAGTGTCACTTGTGAGAAACATAATGAACTGTTGTTTGCAGAGTTTTAAGTGCTAGGCTGGGCTGGGCTAGTGTACTGCCTGTGTAATTGCCTGATTCTGATTGTTTTCACCTGCTATCTCTGCTAGTGCGCCCTGGTAGCTTCCTACTATTATTTCTGCTTTCTATTTCCTTTCTGTTTCCTCGGGGGGGAGCAGTGCCGCGCACACAAGTGCAAACATGCTCACAGCAGCTCACATGTGTGCACACATGCTTACATGGATTAAAACTCGCTTATTCTGGTTAAACCGCACGCACACCAGTGCAAACGCGCTTACAACACTTTAAACTGCCTTATACATGCTTACTCTGGCTTACACGTGTGCAATCATGCTTGCAAGCAGACACACTGACTTACTCGGGTTTACAGGTGCGCACACGCATGCATACATGCTCAGCAAGAAACTTTGGTGTTTTTCATGGCATACGCCTTCCATTTCTTGCATTTACCTAGCCTACCTGTTGACACACCTCTTTCAATGATGTGTAAATGACAGCTGACACATGCCACGTTGCTCCAATGAGCTTCCCTTGTTTCATACATACCCCACTCGTGATGTCACCTATCTTCTACTCTGTTACTCCCATTATCCTACACCTACACTCCACTGACTCTGCTCATTTGCTATGTAAACCTGCGATTCACTATCCTAACCCTCCTATGCATAGGATTGCCTACTAATGCTTGGTTAAATCTCTTAGACTGTGCTTCCCCCTTAGCAACCTCTACTCGGTGACCATGTTGTCTTCAGCCTGCCATTCCCTTGCATTGTAAATTAACAATTTAAATAAATTCCACATTTGTGGGTTAAAATGTTTATTTTTCTGGTTTTTAGAGTGCAGCCCATTTGTGCGGTGCTGAGCTATGCTTAAACATCGGAAATCGGAGAAAAAAAAATTTTTATTTTCATATTGCATCGGGAAACATTGCCAATGGCCATATATTTGGCCATTGGCATGCTTCCTCTACTGGATGCAACCTTTATTTGGAGCTGTCATGGCTCCGTTTTGCTATTTGCAGAATGGTACTCAGTTGTCAACTGAGTACATTTCTGCAAATAACACTACTCTTACTCAGACAAGTTCGGGTTTCCCGAATCACAAATCTACCTCATTTGCATGCCTTTCGGATGCAATTGAGGTAATTTGCATGACCCGGCCCTGTCCGTGTAAGAGCCATTTTAGGAGCTCTCTTGCACGCCCCTGCAGGCTGTTCCTGGATCGCTCGTTGGACATGATGGCTGCATGGAGTCTTACTCTACTCTAAGACTCCGTGCAAGCCTTCGTAAATCAGGCCCAACTTCTTTTATTAAATTTTTGCATCAAATGTTACCAGTCCCCACCAAAATGATTTTAGTTGACTCCAATATTTCACACTCCCCTTATTTCCATTTTCCATTGTAATGTTAGACTCATGATGTAATTTATTTTCTACTGTTTTCAGAGTTACCTAACCCTCCCATGTCCCTATCCACACTTTTCTTTCATCTACAATTTTTAAACGTATGCACATTTTGAACATAAAATTGAAAAAGCACTTTAAATTCACTTTTATCAACTTCCATTAATCTAAATTGTAGCAGTTATTTTCTTTTTAATTGTACATTTAAATACCAAAAACTGTGCTCTTGTGAATGACTTGTATTCTTTTCTTTACACATTTATTTATTACGTTCTTAGCCAATGTAAATGTCTCAAGAGTCACTTCACAAAGTGTCTCATTGTTTAAGTGTATTAATGTCATAATTTTAGTGGTATTTAAACCTAAGGACAAAACACTTCTTTTAACGATAAAGTAACTGATTATGTCTCTTTCTTCTGATTGTATTCTTTGAAAACTTATTCCTTCTGGTTGTATATATTGCATACCTAACTCTTTCCTATGAGCTGCTTTCGGCAACTGCTGCTGTATGTTTTTCTTTGCCAAAAACTTCTTGTTTATTGGATTTTCTTTCATTACCTCTTTTACTTCAGCACTTTCTAATTCAACACAGAGTAATCCCTTATAACTAGATATTCTGCTTTCCAAGCGTGTTCTTCTTTCTTCTGCCACTGTCTCCTTTATTTCAACATTCTGCTTTGTTTCCTCTCTAGATGCTTCCTCGCTGTCAGTAAAAACCTTCTTTACTGCTACTCCCCCAGTGCATAGCTTCATCTTCCTACAGCTCTTCCTCATTAATAATTTTTTCTAGAATCAAGCTCTCCATTCCACCTGGAGCCACTAGATTCCCATATGAAACAGTTCTAACATTTTCTTCTTCAGACATTGCTTTACTTTTTTCAAACACATTTCCACTGTTGTCCTCCATTGTGCTGATCTTCAGTTTTGGCTGCAGCCCTCTGGCATTGCCTAGTGACGTGAGAAGAGTAGAAATTCCTTGGTGTCCTGGATGCATTTCTCTTAGTCGGTATGGATATCACCTCTGATTTCCCTGAAAAGAGGTTGCTGGCCTATTGGTATTACCCTAATCAGCAAAAGATAAAAAATAATATGAATAAAAAATTATTTCATTTTGATTTGAACATGAGAGTCAGAGCCCTGCCATTCAATACTTTCTAATCATCAAAACCACTACAAGACATTTTCTCAGGAAAGTTAAGTTTATTATACTCCTACACATTTGTTTTAATGATTTGCAACTTCAGAGGAAGGATATCAAGCTCTTATACATTATGGTTAGATGTACCTAAAGCACAGATTTCAACAAAATAAGTCAATATGTGTTATTTAACACCAGATCCAAAGATGTTTCCTCTAGTGGAATATTTAAACAGTTGTTCATAGGTACATTGATAAGATAGGTTTTGATCTATGAGGGTCTTAACAAACTTAGCCCTATATTCCCATGGTAGTTTTTAGTCCCTAATTTTGCATACAAATAACCCATAAACAGGCCAAACAAGGGCATGTTGGGACATTTACAAGTGACTCCTCTTTGTGAGACACAGAGGTGTTAAAGAATGAGTGAATTTGTAGTTATCCATACATTCATCCAAATTACATTTGATTTGAATAGAGTAAGATAAGTATGTTGCTTTATGTGGAATGAAAGGCCGTTTCATAGAAGCAATATTCTCTGTAATACAAACCTGCCCCTCCAACATGTTCTATTTTTTTTTTTTGGAAAAGAGATTGAGACCCCTTGAGTGGGTGTTTATGATACCATTGGACTTGAGAATGTGCAATAGGTCTGACAGAACAGGGTCTGTTGAAGCTCTATTTGCAAGGTAGAGGTTGCCCCTCAGTAGCCTGTATGATACCGAGAAGATGGAGAAGGCTTTCAAATAGTCTGCACAATTTGTATGCTTTTTGCTCTTGATTTTGCACTGAGAAAAGTTGTAGTCATTCTGATTGAGAAAAGCATTTGGACAAGTATATACCAAAAGAGGTATTATACCTGATGACTGGCCTAATGAGTGCTGTACAACGAAAAATACATCTTTACAAAACTGGATACTTGGTGATCAAAGGACAGTTCATTGTCAACATTAGTTTCCAGATCCCCCTTTAAAGGTGTATTGTCAATGTGATAGCTAAAATTGTGAGGCATCTTTCACAACTTGTATCACAAAAAACTCTGAAGAATAATATTAACTACTTGAAGGAGTTTGTCCTGGGTAACAATGTTTCCAACTATGATTAAAGGGCCATTGTTGTGAGCATTCAGCAAAAGAGACATGAAAACTAAGTACTGATCAGTATTTATAATGTTGCTTCTATAACAAAAAAATAGGTGAAAATATAATAAATGAGAGATGTAAATGTATTCACCAAAAGCCTCAAGTGTCTACTCAGCCATAACCAGTTTTGCTTGTACAGAAAAATGAAGCAGCATCAAGATATGTGCATACCCAGATATTCTTAAGGTCCAGAGTTGATGTTGTAGGCCCAAGATTCTAGTAAGCACACATTTCAGTCTTCTTTACATCTTGAATAAGCCTTGTAAGTCAAGAAGTGAATGCAGGGATCTTAGGCTTTTTATCAACAACATTATTTTGCATCAAGATGAGTAGTTTTTCATAAAAATTATTCAGTTAAGCCATTCTGTTGTCGATATAGACATAAAATGTGGCCAGAGATGGGGATAAGGATTATCAGTAGCCTTATTATACAAATAAAATATAGATCTGACTGGTTGTTCAAATGATGGAGCTGCAGCCAATTACACAGGGCTAAGTGACACCATTATTTGCATGTAATTTGCTAATTAGATACAGTGACACTGTTTGAAATATTTCTTTTCTTCATAGTGGTTACTGTACTCCCCTGATATTGTCATTGTTTGTGTTCACACTTACCTAGCTCATAGTTTCCAACCATACTAAGCATATCTCAGTGTAACAGATATACACTTTACAATCATTTAAACAATTATTTACTTAATAGCATCATCTGCTGTGGTGTGCTAAATATCAATTTGAAATTCAGATCTCTTTGAATAACATACTGTTATGGGGTTATGTGAGCATGTGCAAGCAAGAGTATCTAACTAATGGAGGAGAAGTTTGGGTTCATGACCACCCTGTAAACTTTATTTTGATTCTCAGTTAAGCCTCCTGTATGAAACATTTGCTATTACTTTTTCCTAGAAAGAAATGCAATCATTTATCATGCATAGCTCAAGCATGTTCTCATTTGCATTACACAATCACAATGTTCTCTGTTTTAAGAATAATAAAAATTCTACTAGTATGCCATGGATCTCCATGGGTGGCCCTAGGGGTTCATTTTTGAACTATACACAGTCACTCTGCTGTGGATCTTCATCAAACTGAATATTAAGTACAGATGTAAGGTCAGGAAAAAAGAAAAAAGTGTAACATTCTAACAAAGGAAAACCACTGGGAATTAAAAACATGATGCTATACAGCTATACAAGATTCACAGATGGATTGATAGGAGATGGAAAAAGATGAAGCTAGTTCTATAGCCCTTATGCAAATTATAGAGAAATAATTAATTAAATATGCACCATTGACTGAAATAAATTTGTCAAATAAAGATAGATGGGCTGGTGCTCTTTGTTGTTACATGCAGTGGATCTAGGATCAAGTACCAAGCCATTTAGCTAAGACTTGGGAGGATGTGAGAGCCTAGCTCTTCTCAGAGTTACAGTAGGACTAACCTACCAGTTTGGTGGAAGCTAGGTATACTCAAAAATTAGCACAAGGCAGGAAATTAGATGGTAAACCAAGCAGTGCAGAACATTGTATGCCAAAGTATGGTACTTCAGTAAACAAGACTCATAAACAAGAAACAGCATATTAGCAAGAAGTTCTTCTGTAATAAAATAAGTATTTTAGCATGCAGTGTCCTTACAATAGATAGTGGTTGCTGGATCTAGAGCACTCATTCTTCCTAAAATGTCTAAAGTGTATATTTGTCAAGTCCCATACCTAAGTAACACAACAATAATAATAAAAATAAATCTATAGCTATTTTCAATGATAAATTATAACTTACCTTTTTGTTACCCAGGTTATGTATATTGGTATAGCATGCATTCCGAGAACTACAAACAAGTGTAGGCTGCCTGGGGGAGAGTGGTTATTTATATATGCAGGAATATGTACATAAACCATTGCATATGTATACCATTTGCCAAAATGTGCAAATTTATGTGAATAAGGAAGGGATGTAGAACTGTGACATAGGCCAAAGAAGGCATACTGTAATGTTAATGAATAAATTATCATTACCACGATGCATACGTGAATGTAACATTGGCAGTTTATGCATTCAGTAAAGGAGGACTGCCTGTATGTATCAGACACATTTACGTGAAGCAAAGTGGCATCATCATTGCCAGCACTTGCCACACACAATGCCAGCATGCCATTGTGACCACATGACAAGTGTCATCCAAAACACAGGGGCAAGGACACATCCTTCTGTTGAACATGCATGACACAACAAGCAAAAAATCATACCTATGTCACTTCTGTGTATGTGGAATATGAGCAAAATGTTGTTTGTGAATTGCTGTCAATAGTACACATGTATACAGTGAAATTATTTGTACCAGTAGCAGTATGTTGACTACCAAAACTCATGAAGAGCTGAATATTGAATGAAAGTCTAATGTGGCAACATGTGTAATGCACTAGTTGTAACATAATGTTAAGTGTCATTCAACATTTGCAGTGTACATTTGGCCATGTGTAACATAAGCATGGCAGCAAAAGGTGCCTGTAAAGTCCAGTCTCTGATATGGTAAACACCATGGTGTCAACATTACACAACAGGATGACACAGACATTACTTATGGTGTTGTGGGCCCTACCCTGATGGAGATGAACATCATGAATGATCTCCCTAGCTATTTCCCTGAATGAGTCACACATAGCCCATGCCATAATGTGGAAGAAATTCCCCATCATGTCTCTCATCTGTGTCCAAAAGACATCAGTTACTACTTGCCAGATCTGCTAACAATAATCATCTTATTGGGTGCTGGGCATCGTCTCCTTTA
Organism: Protopterus annectens; assembly: GCF_019279795.1. Taxonomy (NCBI): domain Eukaryota; kingdom Metazoa; phylum Chordata; order Ceratodontiformes; family Protopteridae; genus Protopterus; species Protopterus annectens. Next base: position 793,927,647 of record NC_056732.1, on the reverse strand, counting down.
TGGTGCAGCAGGGATAATGGCACATGCAGGTTCAGCTTCCTTATCATCATCCTCATCTCTGTTGTGTTCATCATTGTCATTGAAGGACTCTGGCAGTGGACTGGCATGCACTTGTATCTAATGTCTGATGGGTGAGTGTCCACAGGTCCCATGCTCCGTCAAGGTGAATCACAAAACACAAAGAAAGAAAGTACATATGCATGCCTGCTACTGCATAACCACATAACAAACCCACTGCGGCACAATGAACAGGCAGAAAACAGTCATTATAAAACCTTAGAATATGCTATAGTCATAATCAACTGTACCACTGTATGTGAAGTATGTCAGTAATCAAATCCATAGTAATGAAAAACAAATGTCTTTCAGGCCGCTCATTCCTATGAAAAGCAGAGCTGACATTAAACTGAAACTATTGTGCACATAACCAGTCTAACAGACATTAAATAACATCCTGCTGGCATGTGATATCTGCATATGAGAATAAAGGTATATCAGCATTCATTGCAAGTGTCATTAAAAACACATTGCCAGATGAAATGGCCGAAAATGATTATGTAGGACAAGTATAATAAATAGATTTGCTGCTAGCGGATGGCTCATTATGCACACAACACAGTCCCTATGCCCTATTATCTACACTTATAGATGTTTTCAATAACGGAACATGACAGCACTACTGAATCAATCAATGTGAGCAGCTTATTCTAGGCCATGCCATGGCATGCATAACACAGCTTATCAGTGGAAATCCTGACATTACCTGAACACTTGTTTACCAGCCATCATTATGCATGACAAGCATGTCCAAAGGCAGCACACTTACTTATCCTGATGTTTGAAGAGCAGCGTGCCATGAGAGTGTGTCATGCAGCACTCAAATAAGTCTACCTTGCAAAATAACACTGTGAAATGACAACATAACACTAGTAACGTGACATGCACTGTTTAATACTTGTGATTTATACCTCAGTAAATTGTGCATCAGACTGTCCGAGAGAATATCATTATTTACATGCTTCCTGTCTTGTGTGTGTATGCCCTGCACATTTATGTCGGTGCATGATTGTCAACTATAACCCAGGTGTCTGTGCATGTAATGAGTGTTATGAACAGCCAGTAATAAACATATTGGTATAATGAAGATATAGTGAGATTCAGTGAGATGACAATCCAGAGGGAAATATAAAAGCCATATGCAAAATTGCTGAGCAAGTCAACATGGCCACTGGCTGACCCAGAATCAATTTTTGGAATGCAACACAACACACTAGTAATGCTGTAGAATCATAAACACAGTGACAGCCTGTGACACATGAAAATATAACATATGTCATACAGTCTTGTCTGTTTACAAATGTATTAGCATCTAGATACATTTATTAGGAGTCAATAAGCATGAGGTTGCTTACTGATTATGTAGCAGACAGTTTGAAATGTTGAGCAGAAATGCCTATGTCCACAAGTATCCATAAACACAGGATACAAATGTATTTTAAACAAACCAGCAAAGATGTTGTAGGCAGATGTGGGTGACACCCATGTTGAACTGAAGGGCATATCAGACAGTCCACCAAGAGCAGTGTGAACACTGACATGGCAGATACCCATTCCGTATGTGAATATACAAGCTATGTAGCACAAAATGATCACTGACAACCATGTCCATGCATAAAAGTGTGCCAACATATGCATTACAAACAGCAGGCAAAGCACCATTAATGTGCATTAAATGAATGTCATCTAGGTTGTGGCCTACAGTTTAAAACATTATCTTCAGCAAACAAAACTGGTTGCTAACTGGCATGTAAACATAGTTTTAGGTAATTCATACTTGTAATCACAGGTATTGTCTGAGTATTGCACTTACCTAAAAGATGCATAATGGGTATTCCTGCATTATAAGTTTTGGTACTTACTTTCCTTACTTATTTTTTTATTTTTATTTTACATTTGTTGACCGGGATAATCCGACTGGATGCATGTCCATTTTCAGCGGAGGCCCGGGGAGAAAAGCTCCAAGGGTAAGCAGATACAGCATTACATAATACCAGCATTACATATTACAAACAGACTATTTACAGAGATTACATAAGTAAGCAAGTTAAACAAGTTCCACAGGTTACAGTTAGTCCTGACCACAAGTCAGGATTAAATTAAATTATACAGTAAACTGGTTAACAGATTTTTACACATTCGAATTAGCCAGGCTTGATACATTGACATAGCCAGTTAAGTGACAAATGTTGTTTGAGTCTAGTTTTAAATTGACCTAAGGTGGAAAGTAAGGTAATATCAGCTGGAAGAGAGTTCCAGGATCTACTTACAGAGTTTGCAAAGAGAGAATCACCAGCTGTGTTATTAATTTTGCTAGTCTGAATTAGTAGTTTGTTAGAGGATCGAAGCGGTCTAGGATTGTTATAGGGGGTGATAATATTTTTAAGTGCAGGAGTATTGTCCGGATTATAGAGGATTTTATAGGCCATAATCAGTTGGTTATACTGGATTAGGCTAGGTAGTTCAAGCCAACCAAGCTGATTTAGATTGATGCAATGATGTGTCCTAAAAGGCAGCCCAGTGGCATACCTGGCAATGTGGTTGTAGCAAATTGAGAGTTTGTTAAGGACAGTCTTGCTCAAATTCGAGAGTAGAGGGGATGCATACAGAAGGGTTGAAAGAAGGTGAGAGCGAGCTATGGCAATTTTAGCTGGAGGGGTTAGGAAGGATTTTATTCTGTAAAGTGACCCTAGTTTTTTATTGATGGTTTTGATAGTTTGGTTAACATGTAGGTCAAATTTGAGATTATTGTCTATGATGACACCTAATATTTTTGTAGATGGGTCAGGGGAGATTATTGTGCCATCATTTGATTTTATGGTAAAGGTGAAAGCGGTAGACCTACGTGTTGGTGAAAACAACAGCATTTTAGTTTTTTTTGGGATTTAGGATCAGGCGATGTTCAGAAAGCCAGTTTTCTATTGTATTAAAGGTGGTCTGGGTAGCTGACCATAACTCTACTGGAGATGTGGCTGAGCAAATCAGAGTAGAGTCCTCAGCATATTGGATACAGCTGACTTTTGGGATGACAGTATAAAGGTCGTTAATGAAGATGGAGAACAGCAAGGGCCCTAGTATAGAGCCTTGTAGTACTCCGAGGGTGTTAGGTAGAAGGTTAGAGAGTTTGTTCTGCCAGAGGACAGCCTGCTGTCGATCATTCAGGTAGGATTGAAACCATTGGAGGGCACCAGTATCTAGACAGAATGTTTGCAGGGTGTGGATTAAAAGTTGGTGATCAACCATATCAAATGCCTTGGAAAGATGCAAAAAGAGGGCTGAGGATATATAATTATTGTTGCGATTATGGTTTATGGTGTTAGTAAAGGCTAGGAGGGCTGAAGTAGTGCTGTGATGAGGACGGAAGCGATGCTGAGTGTCTGCCATAAGGCGATTTTGGATTAGGTGGTGCATGAGTTGTCTATGAATACATTTTTCCATAATCTTTGCAAGTGGAGAGAGTATAGCTATTGGCCTATAATTGGAGAATTCAGTAGAGCTGCCTCCTTTGTGAAGTGGGATTACATAGGATATTTTCCAGATGGTGGGAATTTTAGCTTCTACTATGGTTCGATTGATTAGTATTGAGACGGGGTAAGCAATAGCATCAGTTGATTTTTGTAGGTACTCGGCAGGGAGTTGATCAGCAGAAAGTGTAGTGGGTTTTAATTTTTTGATCAAGGTATGGATAAGTGAAGTGGCGACTGGTTGGAAGCTGAACACAAGTAGGTTTCTAGGGGTGCTACTTTCAGGACCAGGGGAGCTAGGAGGTAGTTGGCTAGCTAGGGCTTGAATTGTCTCAGTAAAGAATTGGTTAAAACTATCAGAAACATCTTCAGGGGTTTTATCAATAGTAGCAGCAGGGAATGGGGTTGAAGTTTGTCCAGGATGTAGTAGATTATTTAAACCTGCCCAAAACTTCTGAGGGTTATTTTGATTTACTGTCTGTAAATTACAGTAGTATTGTTTTTTGTCTTGTAAAATTGATTTTTTTGGTTTTGTTCCTGGATTGCCTGTATTTAATGTGATCTTGACATTAGCTAATTAGCTAAGTAACATGTACTTGCTTAGAGAAAAACAGCTCTCGTACTCACTTTCCTCACTTATCTAGAGGAACATAGCTTTTTATTCAGGCATGTCCAAGGGTCAGCTCTCAGTGTTCTCTCCTGTCTATCTGATGAATCTGGGAATATTGGGGCAATGTAGAAATTGCCTCATGTACACAGACAACCCTCTCCTCCTACCATCCAACACTACAACCTGTGAGAGATGCACTTATCTAGCCAAACTGGAGGTAAAGCTCTCTCTAACCAAGACTGAACTTGACAGTCAAGAGGAGAAGGTAACCACTTGCACCACACCACACTCATCACATAGTCTCACTAAATCTACACCACCAAAATCCACACATAGAAACACAAAAACATTTGCGGAGGCTCTCAGTAATAATCTGCTCAAGCAACAGAGACCTCCAAAGCAGAAATGCAAGCAACGTCCACCCCCCAACACAACACAAATGACACATAACCCACAGACTCAGTGTGCCAATCAGCCACAGCCAATAAGGCAAAACAACATACCCAACACACTAGTCATAGGTGACTCTATAGTCAGGCACACCGATGTCCCACTCACCAGGCTAAGCAAGGAGAAGGTTATTGTCAGCTGCTTGTCGGGTGCTAGGATCCGCCACATAACCCACGCACTCAGGTCACTCCACAACAAGTACAAATATGACTATGCCATTATCCATGTTGGTGGGAACGACCTGAGATGTACCTCCCTGGCCTACATGAAAAGAGACATAGAAGAGCTCGCCGATCTTGTAGCCCAGGCAGGTATGACCCTAGCACTGAGTAGCATTCTGACATCACCCAGAATTATACCGCAGTACAAGGACAAAATGATTGACTTCAACAATTGCCTCAGCTTCTGGTGTCATTCTAAAGGGATCCAGTATCTGTCTGCCTGGGATGACACGGCTGACAGATGACGATGCTTTGCCAGAGATGGGCCTGCACCTGTCATCTCTGGGATTCCAGATACTGGCTAAGGTTCTTGCAGCCCCTATAGTGCCTTTTTTAGACAAGGTTCAAATGACAAATTCACCACCATAACAGGAACAGGCAAGCAAAAACTGAGGGTGATACTACTCAATGCTAGAAGTCTAAATCTCAAAATGCACTCACTCGAGGCACTTCTTAAAATGGAGAACATCGATATCTGTGCAGTGACTGAGACCTGGTTCAAGGCTCCAGAGAGCACCCCTGCACTACCAGGCTATACCTCATACCACATTTTTCGGCCATGTAACCTGCACCGGAACACCAAAGGCAGAGGTGTGTCAATATTCATTAAGGATATCCACACCTCTAGGCTAGTTGCTCAGCATAATGCAGCTGAGGTTATCCAAGTGCAACTAACTCTGGGCAAAACTGCAATCCAAATTGCAACTTGCTACAGATCCCCCACCATACCCCACAATTCCCTCTCCTCTTTTTTTGATGTACTGGAAAATACTAGGGTTCAACCAAACACCCTAATAATGGGTGATTTCAAGTACCCCACCATTAATTGGGAAAACTACTCATGCACCAACTCCTTCGCTCAACGCTTTCTGGAATTCATAAACTTCAATGCACTGGATCAACTTATCCACACCCCCACCAGGGGCAACAATATCCTAGATCTAGTCATTACCAACATGAAGTCAACGCCTCATTGGTCCGATCCAACCATAAGCTAATTACCCTAGATATCCACATCCTGCCCCCACCCCCCATTAAGGAAACCATGGTAAAAAATTTCTCCAAAGCCAACTTCATTCTTCTTAAGACAGAAGTGATGAACTTCATGACACCCATGCAGATGGACAATACATTTATGACTACTGAATCCTACACAATCGCGCTTTATAAGCACTTACACGAGTGCATGGATCATGTTATCCCAAACAGAACCAAGACGCTATCCTCCAAAAAAAGGAAGCCAATCTGGTGGTCCCCTGCCATAAACAAAATGTACAACAGAAGGAAGAAACTGTTGCAAAAGAGAGTAAAATCTCATGAGTGCAGGAGCTCACTGGTCAGCCTCAGTAAGAAGCTGTGATCCCTGATAAAATCCTCCAAAGCTAGTTATGAAAACAAAATCACCACTGATCCTAAAGACAACCACAAAGCATTCTATAGCTATGTCAAGAATCTCAATGGCAACACTCAGATCTGCTCTGAGTTGCAGCACAATGTCACTAAATATACAGATCCAACTGATATTGCCAACATCCTGGCAGATAGGTTCAGTGCTAACTTTATCCCCCTCTCACCCCCTGAAGAGCCCATCTCTATACCAGAAGAATGCAAAGTTCCTGTAATCACGGCTGCACAGGTAAAAACCACACTCTCCAAAGTCAAGAACACAGCATCCATGGGACCAGACAACATCCCAGGCTGCATTCTACACAAACTACAGAACGAACTGGCACCCCACCTAGGTACCATTTTCAATCATAGCCTCACCTTAGGCTTTGTCCCTGCTGAATGACACACAGCGATGGTTATCCCACTCCTCAAGGTGGGAGCCACCACGAACCCCAGGAACTACTGCCCCATTGGCCTGACAAGCCTTGTCTGCAAGGCCATGGAACGTATCATCATGGAACTTATAAACAAAGACATTGGTAATCTCCAAACTCTGGACCCCACCCAGTTCAGGTTTGTAAAAGGCAGATCATGTCTCCTAAACCTGATAGACTTCTTTGAAGCAGTCACCAAAGCTGTAGACAAGGGTAAGGTGGTTCAAACAGCCTATCTAGATCTTGTCAAGGCTTTCAACACCATCCCCCACTCTGGAATTATAGATAAACTCACTAAACTAGGTATAAATCCCTATGTTACAAGATGGGTTGCCAACTGGCTCACTGGCTCACTGACAGAACCCATACTGTGAAAGTAGCAGACTCCAAATCTGACTTCAGACCAGTGACAAGTGGAGTACCACAGGGTTCAGTCCTGGGTCCTCTCCCATTTGGTATCTACTTCTCTGAAGTACAGGATAGCACAGAAGGTCTTTGGCTAATGAAGTTCGCAGATGACTGCAAACTAGGAGGCATAATTGAAACTCCTAACGATGTGGACATCCTACAAAAGGGTCTTACTGAGACAGATGCCTGGTGTCAAAGCCATGGCCTCAAGCTCAATGCCAAAAAGTGCATTGTCATCCCCTTTGGTAAAAACTCTGTACCCATGAACTACAACATAGGCGGTAGTATACTTAACACTGAAAGTGTGATAAGAGACCTTGGGACACAAGTGGACAGTAGTCTCTCCTTTGATAATCACATCGCCACAGTAGTCAGGAAATCCTTCTACGTGGCACACCATATCACAAAAGATTTCTCATCCAGAAAAAAAGAGGTCATTGTTCCCCTCTACTCATCACTCATTAGACCCATTATAGAGTACAATGCCCCTTTTGGTATGTACCTCACAAGACATCTACAACAACTGGAAAGGCCGCAGAAATACCTCACAAAGAGGATTACTGGCCTCAAACAGATGCCCTACGCAGACCATCTAAAAAAACTCCAGCTTTACTCTGTCCCATATCACCTACTCAGAGGTGATCTCTGCCTAACATACAAAGCTATGCCAAACCCAGAGCTGTTAGACATGGTCCACTTAAAGAAGTCCCAATCCCTCTGATCTACACATTCTAGGGACCTAAACCTTGTCACCACAATAAACAGAACATGCCAGAGGGATAGATTCCTGTCCCAGAGACTTCCCATACTCTGGAATAAACTACCTATCTATATCAAACAGAGCTCCTCATTAGCACTCTTCAAGAAAAATCTTGATTATTGGATGGGAAATAGGAAACTCACCCCGGGGATCACTTCTGTGGCTCTGCTCGACAGTGGCACAGGAAACTAATTTTCTTGGGTGGCAAAAGCCAGAGTACCTTTTTGGCTGGGCTTGTATAGGCCCTAGAGTTGATAGCCTAGTACCTACCTATGAACCTACAGGTAATATACATGGTAATGGCAAAAAATATGAGCCTGTAACAAGTATCACATCTGTTTATGTAACACAATCTGACAAAGTAATCAACATACCTCTCACCCTGTGCTATTTCTTCAGCCTGTGCATCCACCTGATGCACAGGGCCTGATTCTGAGTGCGGTCTTCATCAAGTGCAAAAAGTAAAAGCATGTTTGAATGTTGTAGGTATTAAAAAACATTGATATACATTGCTCAGCTACTGTTCTCTAACTTTTAAATTGAAAAACATTATAGAATGTCCATACACAATTTTGAATGTTTCATGCACAGTCCTTTATGTATTGGTAGGGAATTGAACACAGATTGGAGGATCTGCAATTCAAACCTGCAACTCTGAGCTGCATTCATATTCTAGCCATGACACCTCTGTACCTATCTAATCCATGTTGCCTGAGATTACATGGAGGAAATGCGGTAAAAAAAATTGAATTTGCAGGGATGGGGTGCTAATAGGGATCATGACTTTTGCTTTACAAAAAATATAACGCGCTGTGCACTTATGAAAATAAAATAGCAAGCATGAATGCATGTTAGCACAGTGGTCACTACACAAAAACACAGCTTTAAACTTTCATACCTCAGACAGTGGAACACTGTCATGTAACTCATAGGTGTTGTTAACAGACAACTAGAAATTGCCTTACATCATGTACACATAAATGTCTTTCAGGTGGGAGGACATAAAATATATATAGATATTAATTGTTAAATTACAAATTATAATTCAAAATGATCCCTGATAGCAAGGTATGTCCCTGTACAGTCAAAATGTATATCTGACCATCTCACTACCTCCAAATATAAATATGAGAAGGGTGTTAAATTCAACTTAATAAACAATGACTCACATACATGAAATTCCAGTTGCAAATGTTACTATATTCCACATTCTTTTTGCAGAACTATCCCATGTTGAAAGCTTTACATAAGCTGTTGTTGGCAGAACATTACGGATTATGGAGATATTCGTAGAAATCTGATGAATAAACAATGTAGCCATAAGCATGTTCAAAATAGCTATTAAATCATTAAGCAGGTATGCATAGAAGCATTTTGAAAACTTTTACACAGATAAGAATCAGGTTCTGAAAACCGTTACTTCCATGGGGTATATGGAAATGTTTGTATTCATCTACCTTGTTGCACACTGCTGTCAGGAATTTGGACAGGATATCACTGACAGCTGTCTGTGACACTCCTACAGCATCTCCCAAATGTTGTTGGAGTGTCCCATATGCCTGTACACCTAGATTCAGACACACTTTTGTTTCTAGATGGATGGAGTTGCTTCACAATGTCCAACAGACATGTGGGACACACATGTTGAACACAGCCTGCATAAGCTATCTGTCTAGGTGGTACCTGTCAATTATTTGTTGATCTGACAGTTGTTTTAGTTGCAGTCTTGCTCTCTGTCTAGCCAGCTATTTTCTAAGATGCACAGCTATATCCTTCTTCATAACTTGCAATAGCACAGCCTGTTGCAGTTCATTCATTGCAGGTAGCACTTTTTTGGTATTGTTACAAATTCCATAAAATTATGTGGGACTAGCTTTCATTCATTGCATTGTGGTATGAAATTCAGAATGGATTTTAGAAACAGAGCTTAAATTGCAGTTTGTCACATTTAAGTTCCATTGGGTGTGTATGGTAGGTCCATAGGAGGTTACTAGACTAGCAGCCCTGGAGCTTTTACAAGCCTAGCCATGTTAATCCCAAGTATCCCCATTTGTTCTTTTTGGGTAGTTCATAGATCAAATTTATGAACAGAGTGGTTCTGTGATCAACACCAGCTACCCCTGTCCATGAAGGACATAGATGCCAAAACAGGGGCAAATTTGTGGTCTCCCATCCAATTATCTAGGTTGTATTTGAATAGGGTCAGTGAGGAGCTCTGTTTTACATGAATAGGAAGTCTATTCCAGAGAAGTGACAGTCTCTGAGAGACATATCTATCTCTCCAGCATGTTCTATTAATGTCACAAGCAAGGTTGAGACCCCTAGAGTGAGTGACTCTTGTGTTATTTGACTTGCAGATGTCCAACACTTCAATTAGAGCAGGGTTGGGGAATGCCCTATAGGCCAGGCCCAAGTCACCTCTCAGCATTCTATAAGATACAGATTAAAGTGACAGGGCTTTCAAGCTTGTCCACTTAGATCATGGTTTGGACTCCCTGTACTTTCTTAGTGAGAAACCTCTGAGGTCTCTCTAGGTATTGCAGGTGTCTGGTGAGGTACATGCAAAAGGGTACATTATACTCTGTTAGTGCTCTAATGAGGGTTGAGTACAGTTGAGTTATTACTCTCTTGACCTGGATGAAATGCCCTAGCTTATGAGGTGTGCTATGTAGATGGCTTTCCTTACCACTGTGGAAACTTGTTGGTCAAAGTTCAGATTGCTATCAACCTGTGTTCCCATGTCTTGCATCAATGGGTTGGAACTCAGAGTGGGTATTGTCAATAGTGTAATTTGTAGGGAATTCTGTTTTGTCAAAGGGAATAATAATGCATTTTTTTGCATTTAGATTTAGACCATGACTTTGGCACCAATCATTTGTTTGTGTTAGCCCTTCTTGTAATTTGTTGACATCATTGGGTGATTCAGTGATTACTCCCAGTTTGCAATCATCAGCAAACTTGGTGAGTGAAAGCCCATCTTCTTTGGCCTGGAATTCTGAGAAATAGATGTCAAACAGTAAGGGGCCCAGCACAGACTCCTTTGGTACTCCACTAATGACGAGTCTACTGGTCGAGGTGGAGTCACCGATTTTGACAGAGTGCGTTTTGTTGATGAGCCAATTGACTACCCATCTGGTAATGTAAGGGTGAATTCCTAGCTGGGAGAGTTTCTCAATGATGGCAGAGTGGATAATTGTGTTGAAAGCCTTGCCAAAGTCGAGATAGGCTGTGTTCACTGTCTTATCTTCATCCATGGCTTTGGTGACATCCTCAAAGAAGTCTACCAAGTTTAATAAGCATGATCTACCCTTAACAAAGCCAAACTGGGTTAGGCCCAGTGTTTAGAGGTCACCTAAATCTTTGTTGATAAGGTCCATGATAATTCTTTCCATGACCTTGCAGATGAAGCTGGTTAGATTTATCAGAGTGCAGTTCCCAGGGTCAGTAGATAGCCACCCTTTATGTTGCTGTTCTCCATTCTGCAGGAACATAGCCAGTTCTCAAACTATGATTAAAGAAAATGCCAAGTGAATCACTAGGTCTTGTTTTAGATTGTTTGGTAAATAACCTGGGATATTATCATGTCCCACTGAGACCATGTTTTTGGCCTTGGCAAGTACAGAGATGACCACTTTTTTAGAGATATTAAACAGAGGGCTGGTGTCAGGTATGCTTTGAGATATGGTAGGTGTGGATAGGGTGGCGATGTTTGCCCTGAATCTGTCAGCTAGCAGATAGGCAATATCTTTTGGTGTAGTATGACTGATCCCATTTACAACTAGTTTGGCACATAGCTGGGTATTCCCTTTTAGACTATGGACATAGTTTTATTTATTTATTTTTTTAATTTAACATTTCATTAACTGGGAAAGCCTGGCTTGGAACAAAGCCAATTTTTAGCGGATGCCTGGGGAGAAGTGGTCCAGACGCATCTCTTTGTAACATGGGAGGAAATCGGAGCACCCAGAGGACACCCACATGAATGCAGGGAGGGCATGCAGACTTTGCACAGAAGGCACTCTAGATGAGAATCGAACCGGAAAACCTCTTGCTGTGAGGTGACAATGCTACTGCTGCACCACTGTGCTGTCCGAATTGTTAAAGAATGCCTTATGATTATCCTTGGCTAGGGATGCGATTTTAGTTTTGTAATTTGTTTTAGGAGATTTTACAAGATTTCTGATATGTTTGTTTTGGCTTAGGAGGGAGCTCTTCCCTTGGAGAGTGATATGCCTCATGCTTTAGAACAACAGTTTCTTCCTCCTATTATATAATTGGTTTATACTTGAAGTCCACTATGGTGGTTGTTTTTATGGGAACACTTGGTTTTGATCCAGTCAGGTACAGCAGAGTTTATGCAACTACTTAAGTGTTTGTACAGGGCATTTGAGTACACTTTTGCATAGTGACCAATTATGTCTGCGATTGCGGGTTTGCAGGTGGTATGAAGCTTTTTATACCATCTCTTAGTAGGCTGTAGTTAGCTTTATTGAAGATTTTTAAAAAAAAATTTTCCCATGCGGGTGTCAGTTCTAGTAGTTAATTCAAACAAGACTGATTTGTGATCTGATCTAAGCAGGGAGGGCATCACGCATGGGGAAGTACAGTGGCCTCCATGTTGGTGAGTACTATGTCCAGAACGTTATAGACCCTATTCGGGGAGCAGACTATCTGTTCCAGAGCGTTTGTGTAAACAAATGACAGGAACTTCTGGGTGAGAGTGTTTTTGCTCAATATGTCCCCCCCAGTCTATGGAAGAATAGTTGAAATCTCCCATGACTAAGGTGTCGGGCTGTATGATGAGGGATTCCAGTAAATCGAGGTAGATGGTGTGCTTATCCTGGTTCATGATGGGGGATCTATAGCTTGCAATGATATGGTATGGTACTTTCTGAACAGTTAGTTGGACATGGAGCAGTTTGAGGTACATGCTGTTTGACCAGTCTCCAAGTGTATTTGGTTTTAATGAAGGTAGATACACCTCCACTTTTGGCTCCTTCTGAACGTGTGGAAAGCATTGTAGCCTTTTACTGCTGGGGTGCTCTCAGTAGCCTTGAACCATGTCTTGGTAACTGAATAGATGTTAGCATCATCCAAGGTGAGGAGTGTTTCCACGGAGTGCAGTTTTGTATTTAAAATGCCTAGCATTAACCAGCAAGACCCTGAGTTTGTCTCAATTTAATTTTGTTACATTAGAAAATTTGTTGTTTTGACATTAAAAAAGGCACAATGGTGAAGGCCACAGCCTTTGCCAGTATCCAAAAGACTAGGGGAGAGCAGGTGCAGACCATCTCTAGCAAAGCAGCAAGGTCTGTCTACCATATCCTACTGGATCCCCCTGGACTGACATCAGCAGCTAAGACAATTGTTGAAGTCAATCATTTTTTGTTTATATTGTGGCATCATCCTGGGTGAGGAAAGGATACTGTTTAGAGCTAGGAACATCCCTGTCTGGGACGCATAATCTGAGATCTCCATCATGTCTATCTTCATGTAGTCCACAGAGGTACATCTCAAGCCATTCACTCCAGCATGGACTGTGACAGAGTCATAACAGTACTTTTTGTTGAATGACTTGAGTGCATGCATAATTTGTCAGATCCTGTCTCCTGATAGGCAGCTGACCATAACCTCCTTGTCCAGTCTGGTGAGGGGGACATCTGTCTCACTATGGAGTCACCTACGACCAAGACATTTGATGCGTTTTGCCTTAGGGGCTTATTTGTTGAGACCCAGGTGGGTGTGTGTTGATATGTGTAGTGGTTCCTTTTTGCTTAGTGGTGAGTGTCGGTGGTGTGCATTTGGGAGGTCTCTGTTCTTTTGATAGACTTTCTGTGAGTACCTCCACATATGTGGGTTTATGTGCCATGACGTTATTTTGTCTGAGAGGTGAGGTTTGCGTGAGAGATGTGTGCAGACAACCTGTTTGATGTCTTATTTGTTTCTACATGAGAGAATTGACTCCAATTCTACAGTGTATTTGCATCTCTAACATAGGGAATTTGCTTTAAGAATAAACGGTTGGTCAGTATACATGAAGCAATTGCTACACTGCCTCAAGATGCCCATATAAATCAAGCTGGCAGGAGAAGTGGTGGGAAACTGCCCATCCATTGTGGCAGGATTTTTCTGAATGTGGTATTTGACAAGAAAGTGGGTAGCTATTGGACTAGTTTGTCTTGGAGTAGCAAAGTCAGTGGGTGTATAGTATGTTGTGAATGATAAGCATGAGAACGCTGCTTAGAGCACAACTGAGTTGCCCGTTGCTCAGTAGGAAAGCTTGAGGGGTTCTACTGGAAGGACTCTAGGGAAAATAATGTTCCCAGGTGTTTGCATCTTTACAGGGCACTGCTAAACCCTGTTGTGCGGTGCACAGCAATGGGCAAATATGAGGCTTATATACAGGTGAATTTAAACATTTTGTAACACAACTGTCAATGGGAAAGCCCCAAACTGAGCGTTTCTCCAGCAATCTCCAATTCAGATGGGTCCTGAGCTACACACTTCTACTAGAAGTGTGCAGGGAGGTCCTGTTAGTGCAAGATGGTTTGTTTAAGAGCACAGTGATACTGAACAGTCTAGATTCAGCAGGTATGAAGCTATGCAATATAAGGGAATGAAACACAATTTCAAAGTTCAGAGTAAAAACAATCACAGGCAACTAAAATGAAGTGATAAATTCAACTAAATCAATACATGTAGCATGAAGTGTTAAATATTACTGAAACAGTTAGAGGATGTGAAAAAACAATTTTACTTATATCATCTTTGTAGATCCAGATGGTTTTAGAAGCAATCCAGTTTTTGTAGTCATAGGTGTCCAAGCCAGGCACAAGGAATATCTGAATAAATGAGCACAGTCTCATAAAAATGTAATTCTTTTATACCAGCAGGATGAAAAACCTTTATAAAGTTAAACCCTCATGACAATCAGATAAAAACACAATAAGCTATTGACCAGTAGTTTCCACCTTGTATTAGTTGACTTTAGCTCTCTGCTTCCACCAGAATGCAAAAGAACCCCCATAATGTTAAACAAACTGGCTTTCAGCTCAAGTGATGTAACAAATCCTTTACAACAGAAGTAAGAATTCCTGCAGTATAAGGAATCATTGGAAATAAATTCACTAACCCTGACAAATGCTCATAACACACAAAAACTTTATAAAGCTTAGAAATATTTTGACAGGCTCAGGAGAACTTTACCAAACTTTGAACCACTTTTGCAGAATCAGAGGAGGTAAGGAAATATCAGAATACTGTTAAAACAACCTAAATGCAGTACAGTAACAGAGAGATGGAGTTTCTTTAACAAGTACATGCTGAAAAACAGTGATAAATTCAACCAAATCAATAAATGCAGCACAGAAGTGTTAAATATCACTGAAATAGTTAAAACAAGTGGAACAAAATATAATTTTATCAGCTTAGTTGGTCAATATGGTTTTAGTAGCAATCCAAGTCTTTTAGTTACGTGTCCAAGCCTGGTACAAGGACGCTCTAAATAAATGATGTGTTTTGGAATCCAACAGGTGTGCATGGATTTAGTAATTATTCTATGCTGAATGGTTAAGTACTCCGACTGCTTGCAGAGTACATTCTGAAATGAAATCTCATCCACAGCTGGTGCACTGAAGTCTTCTTTTGGAATGCTGTGCCGTCTGCTGCAACTCTTTTTTGTAATTCAGCCCATTGATTCTACTTAAAACTGCAACTGATTTTAAAAAATCCTGCATGTGTGAGGAAGAATGAGGCATCATGAAATAAGTGAGTGTCTCTAGTCTCTGATATGAGAAACATTTTCTTGAAATTTTAATATGTACAGTAGAGAGTCAGTTATCCAAACTAATTGGGACCTAGGGTAGTTCAGACAATCAAATTGTTTGGATAATCAATCATATAATTGAACTGGGTAAAAAACATCTAAAATCTTGTTTTTTTCTGCATGCAGGAATACACTATTCAACCATTCAGCGATTCCAATGGACAATAAAGAAAATGTTTCACACACAAGCTGGCTATAAGCTCAAAAAACATGCTCAGGCAAATACACATAATGTTTACAATTTAAGTCTTTATGATTTTTCCCACCCGGAAACTTTGGAAGGCTGGTTCTCATAATTGACTGTTATGATAATTGACATTTGGATAATCGATTCTCTACTGTACTGTAATGGTGGCATGCTAAAGCAAATTACTTTTTTCATTAAGATTGTACAGACAAAACTGAGATTATTATTTCTAGTAAACCTTCTGGCGTGTAATCTGAGAACTTAACAGGATAGGTATTTATTTTGACTGAAAATGTAGCAGATCCATTAAACCATGACACTGAGGGTTTTCATAATTTGTTTGATGATTGCAGCTATGATAATCAGAAAGTTGAGAATTTAACTGAGATTTTGCAGAAATATATACTAACTCAAAGATTGCAGCATTTTGGAACATTTTGTCTTGTCTGAGGTACAGCTCTCTCTCTATATGTATATGTATATATATATATATATATATATATATATATATATATATATATATATATATATATATATATCTATATATATGGTTCTACCTCACATAAGCGAAACACCAAAACAAACCACATAACCAACAGTACAAAACACGAAATTCCACATGCCCGAAAATAACCAATGGTACACAAACATGCTCATACACACCACAATCAACAAACAAAACACATTCCCGTCCAAAACCACATACACAACACAAGCACACCAAAATCCTAACAAACCCACACTAAACCCACACATACACAACTACCAACCCTAACCCTAAGGTCCATCACTACCTAACTCACTTATCCTAACTCACCCCAAACACAATCACTCTGACCCGCTCCTAACCCTAACTCACTTAACCCACCCTATCAGCCTCTTCCCATTTGGGCATCCTCGGCGTCGGTGCTTTCCTCCGTCAGGTCGGTCTTCTCCTTGTCGATCTTCTAGGTCCCGTCGGTCTTCTGCTGTCGATCTTCTGGGGCTCGTCGATGTTCTGGTGTCGTTGAAGTGATATATATATATATATATATATATATATATATATATATATATATATATATCTGTAGGTATGCATATATAAGTAGTGGGAGGAGTAGGGGTCTTGGTTCCTTTAGAAAATATTGTTTTAAATGTGTAACGTAGTTTTGAGGCTTTCCTTATTGTGTCTTAGTCTACTAGGGAGACATGGAACTGAGTTCTGAAATGTGCACACATAAGCAATGCTTAAAAGGCTGTGTTCCTTGAAATGGTACTTCAAGTCAAATTATGAATTCTCCTCTGTAGTATGTGACTGTAAAAGCAGAAAATTATTCACTCAAAATGCATGGGACCCCTTTAAGCAGGGAAAACAACTAGTAAGTAACAAATTACCACCTTATTTCAGCATTCTGCAGAATGGATTGCATTCCTGAAACACTAGGCATACTAGAATCCACTTAGCCATGCAACTATGGAACTGCAGCTTGGATTGTGAGAGATAATTAGAATTCCATAAATCTTTTAGCTACCAAAAAGGATAGGCCCACATAATCACAATTGTTATTTATTTCAACTGCTTTCTTAAACAAAATTCATTTGGTATTTATTGGTGAAAGTATAAAGTTGCATATTTAATTTCAAAGATGTTTTGCCTAATTTTGTTTTATAAGTGAAGAATTGTATTGCTTGTTTTGAAATAATTGTGATTGGCATATTATTTATTCACTTATGTGTATGGTGTAAACAAGGTTTGGCTTCCACATTTTGAATAGTTACTGCACAAGATGTCACTACCATATAAATGTCTTAACATTAGTTTATTTTGGGGTAAACAGTATTCATACTTTTGATGTGTTAGAATGGCCTGGCTGGTGGCAACAGTATGATGCAGACATGGAAGTATCGGAGAGATATTATCAAATTCTCATGGAAAACATTCTGTGTGTGCTTGCATTGCAAATAATCTTGGATACATTTTGATTATCGTTAGATTACAAGTATTGCAGTCACAGGTGAGGGAAATCCTTGGGAACAATGATGACAACTCTGATCTGCATCTGTACCATGGAAAGCTTCTTTGGGTATAGCAGGTGTTAACTACTTTGTGAGACAGCAAAACAAATTTACCAAATGCTCTTAAGACAAATCCCCAAATATATTTTTTGGTGACTAGCAGTGTGGATTGGGAGAACATACCTCAACCATCATATATTAAATTGTGCCAGTGGTGTTGATCTAATTGTCATTATTATTACTATTAATATAAGATATGTATGTTATGCAGAACAAGTTCTCAGTTTCAGTTAAGTATGCAATTCTGCTTTATGAAGTGTTTATGTCCATCAACAAAAATCAGAGTAAATAATGCTATATTAATTATATTGGATGAACATGAATTATGACATTTGAAGCCAGTTTCTGAAGAAGTTGCCATGCTGCTGGCACAAAAGCTGAAGGGTCTTAACAATGGAAACATATGTAATAATTTTTTTTTTCTTTCTTATGAAAATGGAAATACAATACAATACAATCCTAACAAATCTGCTGGGCATTATCTGTACTCGTGCAAGCTTGCTAAGGCCTGGAACTCCTTACTGTACCCATCTTTCAAAATTACTCTGAAAGACTTCCTAGCTAAATTCTGGCTCTGTTCTTGCTCAAAACCAGGATAAACTATATCCCTGTTAACCACTACCTTTCCATTCCCTGTGCCTCCTTACTCTCCCTTCTTCGCTTACTTCCTTAGTGCTACATAATTCTCTTCCCTAACTTTCTCTCTAGATATAACATAAGCCTGTTTTTTTCATACTTCATATTGCATTTTCAATTTGTATTAGACTAATTTACCTTTAATTTTTCTACAAATTGCCTACAATTTCTCTAAATATTAAATGATTGTCATATACCTTGTATCCATTCTTAACCAACATTTTTATATATGTCTAATTTGTTATAATTATTTAAACTGCAAACCGTTTGCTTTATTTTTGAAGATTGTAAACTTATTATTCTTAAAATGTTTTATAATAATTTTGAGCTCTTCTCCCCGGGCCTCAGCTGACAATGGGCTTCTACCCAGTTGGACTTTCCCGGTAATCAAATATCAATGATACATATATAAATAAATAATTCATTAAATAAGTAAATGCCACATGTGTTACAACTTTCTGGATGTCTAGTTTCCTAAATCTTCAAGAAAGTGAATCACAGATCATTGTTATGTTACAAAATGTAGCAAAGTGAAAAAACTTCGGACTCAGCACGACCATAAAATAAATGTAGAAATTTATTAGGTAAGCGCTTTCACGTACCTTTCAGTACGCTTCCTCAGACCATAAAACAGTAACAAAACAGGGTGCTCTTATACTATGTCACATAATGTAATAATTGTTTTAGGCAATAAACCTGGTGAGCAATTAATCTATTAAGAGCAATTAAAAGCCTTGGTATAAAGAATGCATCACAATTTTAAAACATATACTAAATAAATAAATGGGTAAACAAAATAAGAAATGAGAATAGACCTAAAAACAGTATGCAAACTTATTTACACAAAACTTAAAACATCAACACATATAATAAAAACTTGATTATTGTTTTTCTTCATATTGAATTCATCTCACTACATTTATAATTCATTTAATTAGGGAGGCATACAACAATGTTTGGATAAAAAATATACGCAATAACTTAATGAAAAATTCAAGATGCATTATGTCAAATAAAATGAACACCTAAGCGGAATATAAACTGGACTGATGTCAAAAAGGCGTGTCTGCCTTAAGGTATGCCATAAGCTAAAGACATGGAATAAAACAATGTATCAATGAAAATGGATATATATATAAAAATAGGACCTAAGTGAAGCTGGAAGCTTACAAAGCTAAGTAAATGTAAATGTGAATGTGAAACACCATGCACGAGGTGGGCTTATACAAAAATATAAAACCATAAACATTGTATATATGAACACCTTCTAATGCTCATCTACGTGCACTAAGATAGGGCTTAATGGACATGTATAGGTTTAAACCTGGGGAATAATGCCCTTTTAACCTCAAAATCCATTTTAGTTCCTTGAGTTCTAACAGATTCTGGTAGTCTCCACCTCTAACATTGGATTCTACAATTTCTAGCACCCTAAACACAAATGAATGACTTGGAAAACATTGCACATGTTTAGCCAAAGCATTTAGATCATTTGACTTCTTTATATCATAGGTATGGTTGTAGACCCTATTTTTAACTCGTTTAGGCCTATATAAAATGCGGGGCAATGTACACACGTTGCTAAATAAATTAATCCTGTGCTATCACAGGTAGCTAAAAACCTAGGTTTAAAGATGTATTTAATTTCTGGATGTACGTAAATTTGTTCTTTGGTACTAAATTTACAATAATTGCAATGTTGGCAGGGAAAAGTACCTAGTGTTACTTTTGATTTCAATGTTGTAAGAGTTGGCCTGTCACAGAGCAATCTTTTCAGGTTTCTATTATTCCTGTACGTAAAATGTGGAACATTTCCTACCAGTTGTTGTGTGAAGGCATCTGTCATTAACACCTTCCAATTATTATTTATAATCTCTCTGATGTTACTGCTATCATTAGTGTAAGTTGTGACAAAACTCAGCTTGTTTGAAGGAAGAGAAGGATTGTTGATGCCTTTACTATGAGAGCAAGCATGTGTAGTGTGTACTGGTAACTCAACATCTTTTAATACTTGCGCCCTGATTTTTCTTACTAAATTAACATCATATTGTCTATCTAAAAATAGACGTTCCATTTTATCTGCCTCTAAAAACAAGTCTACTGGATCTTTGCAGATTTTCGAAAGCCTAATAAATTGACTTTTAACTATACCTTTGTATACATAGCGTGGGTGCATACTATCGTAGCGTAGTATGGTATTCCTCCAACAGCTTTTTCTAAAGAGTGTGGAGTTCAGTCTGCCATCCCTTATGTTCAAAGACACATCCAGAAAATTTACTGAATCAAAAGAGACCTCTGCTGTAAATTTGAGGAAGGTGGTAGTAGTTTCTAGATAATTCTTAAAGGCAAAAAATTCCTCTACGGAGCCTTCCCAAATCAATAAGATATCGTCGACAAAACGATAGTAGGCTACTACTTTCTTGAAAAGAAGATGAGTAAAGACATGGTCCCTCTCCCATTTATACATTACTAAATTTGCATACGTGTTTGCACAAGGGGTGCCCATGGCTACCCCAGAGGTCTGTAAATATAGGCACCCCTCATAAACAAACACGTTGTTGTTCAAGACGAGATCCAAAAGTTGACAAATTAAGGTAACGTCATTCCTTTTAAATTGTGGAAAAACTGATAACAATTCTCTTACAGCTTGTACCCCTTCCTCATTAGGTATGGACGTAAATAGACTATTTACGTCCATAGTAACTAAAAGATGTTCTCCCTTAACCAATGCTTTATCTATGGAATTGAAGGATGCCAGTAGCTGGTAGTTGTCTTTTAATATGCTGGGTATTTCATTTATTAGTGGCCTCATAGTTTTTTCTAAGTATACAGAAATATACTCTGTTGCCCATTTCTCGCTAGCAACAATGGGTCTTAACGGTGGAGGTAAGACCCCTTTATGCATTTTGTGTAATCCTTTAATGATGGGCACCTGTGGATTATCTATCGAAAAATATTCATATAAATCATATGATATCTGGCCACACATAAGGAAATCATACAACTCATTTTTTATCCCAGCTATAATGCTTGCCATTCTCACTTCATCTATTAACAAATAGGTGGATTCATCTTTTAGCAAATCAAGCATAAGGGACTGGTAGACCATGCTATCAAAAATAGCCACCCCTCCTCCCTTGTCAACGGGCCTAAAAGTTAAGGTGGGGTTGTGAGTCAAAGTGAAAAGAGAATTTTGTAATTCTTTGGACATATTGAAATACATACATTTCTTCTTTGTGTTAAAGCAGTACTCATAAAAGTCTTTTTCACAAAGTTTTATAAACAATTCAACATGCCCAGGTAAAATGGGAAGAAAAGAGCTTTTTCTTTTAAACAAGTCAACTTCATTCGCTATGTTACTATCTTTATCGGCAGGTCTAGATTTAAAGAAAATTTTTAACGCTATAGAGCGTCCAAACATTCTGAGGTCCAGCAATAAATCATGAAGAATACTGCCCTGCGATGGCACAAACATCAGCCCCCTGTTGAGAAGCTCTTCATCAAATGGTGATAAAACGTACCTTGACATGTTAAAGAAAAGCTGGGTCTCTATAATTTCTGTCGCCTTCTCTGAAAGGCTTTGTTTTCCTCCGATAACTTGCGTTTCCTGTAGTCCCAGCTGTTCCGTTGTTCTCTCGTTGGGATGGGTTTCCTTATCGGATACGGCAAAAAAGGAGCTGTATTGGTGTTGTTTTTAGGTACAGCTCCTAAGTCCCTGTGGCCCGCCCTAAGACGGTTCACTTCTTGATTGGGAAGAGGCGTGGAAGTGAGTGCTGCAGACGTAGCAATGGGGGGAATCTCTGGTGGTGTAGTAAAGTTGTCTTCTGAGGCGTCCACATGAACAACTCGTGCGGATGAAGGAACGGCAGAGTCAACTCTAACTGGTGCTGTCAATGTGTCATCATGTGGCGCCTGATTTGGGAAGTGCAGGCGAGGAGCAGTGTGGGGAGGTTCCCTTCTTGGCCAAACGAAGACATTCCCAGAAAGGAAATCCTGATAATCTCGTTGAAGCTTCTTATGCTTGATTTGCTGTAAACGGGAAGCATAAGAGCTAACCTGATTGTGTAAATTGTCCATTCTACGTTGGAAATGATCATCAGGAAAAGTTTCATTCAACTCATGCTGTGCACAGTTAATTTTGGACAATAGTTCTTTTTCCATTGGGGCAAAGTAGTCAATAAGTAGCTGGATGTATTTCATACTTGTTTCTAAATTAAGTTCCTGCCATCTTTTGAGTAAGATGGGGTGAGTATCACCGTAGGTTGGCATACAGAGTATGCGCATACCTCGGGGAACGAGCTTAAAGCGTATGCAAGCTTCTATATGTTTTCTTTGCCAGTTCAAGCATTGAAACTTATAGAGATCATTTTCTAAAGTCCTGAATTTAGAGTTAAACATTTCTAGACTATCAGTGTTAATGTCCGTTTGGTTACCATTCGGTGCTCTAAGGTCCAGATCCAATAAAGGATTAAACTCAGCATTCAACATTGTTGTCCATTGTTCTTTTCTAGATGGTATCCTCGGCTCTGGAACATAATCCAACTCCACATTAGGATTTGTCATGTCGTGCGTTGTGGTGGTACTAAGACTGAAATATAATAAAACAAAACAATAGACCTCCACGGAGGTCTGTTTTAATATTATTATTTCTAATACCACCATCGTACGGCCATCTATATCTCCGCGAATTATATTCCAAAAACAAGATACATCGAAAGAGGCTGAATGAACATCACAATGAAATGCCAGTTAATATTGGATACCGAACCGCCAAGCTTGCGAATATTAACACTGACTGGTAATGTTGAAATGTTTCCAGAGAGTTTCGAAATGATCTCTATGAACTCAGCATGAACTGGCAGCTTTGGCTACGTGCATACGCTGCTTCGTATGGCATGCTGGCCTGCAACACCCATCTTAACAATTTACACAATCAGGTTATAACTTCCAAGCTTCCAATCGAGATAGGATTTCTGGTATCTTCGTTTAATGAAAACCCTTCACTTCCAAGTAAACACTCCGACAGCGCCAGTTAGAGTTGACTCTTACTGCTTTACACAAAAGAGAAAAAGAAATGTTCAATATGTCTCTTTCACTTTGACTCACAACCCCACGGAAACTTTTATTACCTGTTGACAAGGGAGAGGTGCACATTTTTGATAGCCTGACTGTTAGATGAATCCACCTATTTGTTAATGAAGTGAGAATGGCAAGCATTATAGCTGGGATAAAAATGAGTTGTATGATTTCTTTGTGTGGCCAGATATCATATGATTTATATGAATATTTTTCGATAGATAATCCACAGGTGATTACACAAAATAGCACAATCGTTAAGACCCATTGTTGTTAGCGAGAAATGGGCAGCAAGTATATTTCTGTATACTTAGAAAAACTATGAAAATGAAATACCCAGCATATTCTTGAACAACAACGTGTTTGTTTATGAGGTGCCTATATTTACAGACCTCTGGGGTAGCCATAGGCACCTGTTGCAACGCTCTGGAGCAAATTAGTAATGTATAAATGGGAGAGGGACCATGTCTTTACTTATCTTCTTTTCAAGAAAGTAGTAGCCTACTATCGCTTTATATCTTATTGATTTGGGAAGGCTCCCAGAGAAATTTTTGCCTTTAAGATTATCTAGAACTACTACTACCTCTTTTGCAGCAAGCAGAGCAGAGGTCTTTGATGAATCGACATTTGAACATAAGGGATGGCAGACTGAGCTCCACACTGTTTAGAAAAAGCTGTTGGAGGAATACCATACTACGCCCACGATAGTATATATACAAGTTATGTATACAAAGGTATAGTTAAAAGTCAATTTATTAGGTCCGTTCAAATCTGCAAAGATCCAGTAGACTTGTTTTTAGAGGCAGATAAAATGGAACGCCTATTTTTAGATAGATATGATGTTAATTTTGTAAAATCAGGGCGCAAGTTAAAAGATGTTGAGTTACCAGTACACACATGCTTGCTTTCATAGTAATGGCATCAACAAATAATAATTGAAAGGTGTTTTGGTGCCTGCACACAACAACTGGTAAAATGTTCCACATTTTACGACAATAGAAACCTGAAAAGATTGCTCTGTGACAGGCCAACTCTTTAACATTGAAATCAAAAGTAACACTAGGTACTTTTCTGCCAAACATGCAATTATTGTAAATTTATTACCAAAAGAAATTAACTGCATCCAGAAATTAAATACTTTTAAACCTAGGTTTTAGCTACCTGTGATAGCACAGGATTAATTTATTTAGCGACGGGTGTGTACATGCCGCATTTTATATATTATAGAAAGAAAAAAAAGTTAAAAAATAGGGTCTACAACCATACCTATGATATAAAGAAGTCAAATGATCTAAATGCTTTGGCTAAACATGTGCAATGTTTTCCAAGTCATTCATTTGTGTTTAGGGTGCTAGAAAAAGAATCAATGTTAGAAATTGGGTGGAAATGTTAGAGAATCTGTTACTAAAATGGATTTTGAGGTAAAGGGCATTATTCCCAAGTTTAAACCTATACATGTCCATTAAGCCCTATCTTAGTGCACCGTGATGAGCATTTAGAGGTATATACAATGTTTATGGTTTTATATTTTTGTATAATCACACCCTCGCATGGTGTTTCACATTCACATTTACATTTATTTAGTTAGCTTTGTTCTCAGCTTCACTAGGTCCCCTATTTTTATATATATCCATTTTCATTGATACATTGTTTTATTCCATGTCTTTTTAGTGTATTGCATACGCTCCTTTTTTGACATCAGTCCAGTTTATATTCCGCTTAGGTGTTCATTTTATTTGACATAATGCATCTTGAATTTTCATTTTAATATTATATTTTTTCATCCAAACATTGTTGTATGCCTCCCTAATTAAATGAATTATAAATGTAGTGAGATGAATTCAATATGAAGAAAAACAATAATCAAGTTTTTATTATATGTGTTGATGTTTTAAGTTTTGTGCAAATAAGTCTGCATATTGTTTCTCAGGTCTATTCTTATTTCTCGTTTTGTTTACTCATTTATTTAATTAGTATATGTTTTAAAATTGTGATGCATTCTTTATACCAAGGCTTTTAATTGTTCTTAACAGGTTAATTGCTCACCAGGTTTATTGCCTAAAACAATTATTACATTATGTGACATAGTATAAGAGCACCCTGTTTTGTTACTGTTTCATGGTCTCGAACCTAATAAATTTCTACATTTATTTTATGGTCGTGCTGAGTCCGAAGTTTTTTCACTTTGCTACATTTTTGTTCTATTTAACAGAGGACTCTATTGTTGTGGAGGTCTATTGTTTTGTTTTATCATTGTTATGTTACATATCTTTTTTTTTTTATTTCCAACAGTAAAAGCGTAGAACTAAACATTAAATAATTTTATACTGTAGGGTTTGGTGTAATGATTACACTATTTACCTTACAAATCAAGGTATAGGGTTTGATTCTCACCTTTAGAAGGAATGTTGACTAGGCTTATAATGGCCCAGAAGGGGAACTACCCTTGTACTTACCTATGAAACAATCTAACAAAAGTCAGACATGATTTGTTATCATCTACATATTCTCATGTCATAGCTATGGCTTAATACTCAATAGCTAAAAATATACAGCTCCATCTTCAGTATTCAGAGAAAAACAGAAATGCTTCCCATCAGCAGGTGGAATATCATGTACACATTTGATACAGGAGTTCCCTTATTCCATAATTTAGCATTTTTTTCAAATTCTGAACATGTAAACTTACTATACAGCAGAATTAATAATTGAAGGGCAGCTTTCAGTATGAATTAGTGCAAGCATTTACCAGGAATATATGAACCATGTGAAACTATGAGTATTCCATTTATCACTGATACATTATTGGAGTCTATAATCATAGCCACAAAAACAATGAATGTCATTACAGCGAGTGCTACTGTAGTTATAATTTGTAGAGTCTGACTAGTGTTTGCAGTACTTGTTCTTTATTGTCTATGAGGGCATGTGAATGAAAAGGTGAATGTTTTATTTTGCTTTTTCTTTGCTTGAACTGTGGAAGGAGTTTTACTATAGTGCTTTCTAAAGTTGATTTCTACTGATAGATAAGTTGCATAATTTTCCAATACAGTTGCATTTGCTGTTTCTTCTCATTTGTGTGTACATTACAATTTTATAGTTAAGGAAGGTGATGCAGTTTCCCTCTGCAAGCATGTTTTGTTATGACTCTATTTATTTATTTATTTAGTGTGTCTGTGTGTGCGCACGCGCGTGCGTGCGCACGTGTGTGTGTGTGTGGTGTGTGCGTGTGTGTGTTTATAGTTCTCTTTTTTTATTTTACTGAATTAGATTTTTGTAATTTTGATGTAACAAAATGTCATCTTAAAATAGCATTTATGAAGATGCTAGAAGAGACCTGAGGTTGATCCAGCTATGAAAATATGGTACAAAATGAATGGTAGTTGAATGCACAAGTAATGAATGTTATCTGAAAAATGAAAAAGTGTAGAAAGAACTGGGACATAGAAGAGATGAACCAGGATAAGGAAAAATACTGGTTGGCTAAATAAAGAGACTAAGAAAGCAGTCATGATAAGATCATAGAACTTTTAGTAGCTTTTGAAAAGCAGTTCAGATGCAAAGAAATTCCATCAGACTGCAAGACAGCAAGATAAAGACAAAGTAGATACTCCCATATTCCATCCATATGGGATGTAAGCAAAAATCTGCTAACCAGTAGAGAGGGCATCAAAGACAGGTTAAAGGGTAGATGAAAGGACTATTTCAAGAATGTTCAAAGTGAAGAAAACCTCAACGAGGCTGTACTACTGCTTCTACTGCTTGCTAGATAAGAGGATGGAGAAATCTTCTAGAAAAAGTATAAAGTACCTTGAGAAAAATGATGTCATGGAATGTGACAGCGTCAGATGATGTCACAGCAGAAACAATCAATCTGTTGGGAGTGTCGGGGGGAAGTAACCTCTGAGGGTATACAGTGTATCATGGAAAGAAAATCATATCCCAGGTGGCTGCAAAATAAGCATTTTAGAACGAGTGTACAAGAACAAAAGGAATATTCTCTTCTTCAGGTAGTGCTGAAAAGCATTGAACCTCAGTCACACAGCTTTAATGTAATGGAGAGGGTGATATAAATGAATATGTAGAGT
The DNA here is from genome assembly GCF_019279795.1 of Protopterus annectens. Taxonomy (NCBI): domain Eukaryota; kingdom Metazoa; phylum Chordata; order Ceratodontiformes; family Protopteridae; genus Protopterus; species Protopterus annectens. The sequence goes on along the minus strand of NC_056732.1, from coordinate 793,899,987 downwards.
AGTGGAAAGTACCTTTGGAAAAGACAGTTCAGCTTCAGACTAAGGTGCAGCATAACCTTATATTTACAGTGAAAGAGATAGTGGAGGAAAAAGCTTGAGATGAAGAAAATAGTCCAGTTGGGCATTCATAGACATACAAAAAGCAAATGTCAAGCCCCCAAGAAAGTTAATTGTTCACTCCTGAAATGGTTTGAAGCCTGAGGACAAACACTGGTAAAATTAGTGCATGCTATAGTCATAGATCCCATGACACAAATGTAAATAATGTTTGACTCACAGAGGGATTTTGTCAGTGTGTGTGTGTGTGTGTGTGTGTGTGTGTGTGTGTGTGTGTGTGTGTGTGTGTGTGTGTGTGTGTGTGTGTTTGTGAGTGTGTGCATCACATTTCAACTCTGAACCCACTCCTGTTCATACTGGAGATAGACTACATCATCAAACAAATCAGAGGACACAGAATGAAAGACTGAAGGCACACTAGATGAAAATAGATACAGACAAGACAGCGGTCATTGCAGCAAATGGATAGGGGATCTGAAGAAACTGAAAACCAAGACAAAGGGCAACACAGAATGATAAATTAACTCTCAAGTACCTGGGAGATATGGTAAAGTAGAAGGAAAATCTGAATAAAGAGGTCAAATCTAGAATCATTGCTGCTGCAGTGTGTCAAGGGCAGGAAAAGACAGAAGTCTGCCAAAGAAGCTGAAAAGTAAAGTGTCAAAACAGTGATGAAGTCAATGATTCTGTACAAGAAAGAAACAATGGCACAGAAGGATGTTCAAAGAGGCAGAGATGAAGTGTCTGAGATTGGTATTAGGAGGTTCACTGGAGGACCCATGAAGAAATGAAAGCATCTGATCTGAAACCAAAGAAGCTCCAGATGCAGAGAAGGTCAAGAAAGACAAATTGCAACAGTTCATTACAAGTGCATGAAGTTAAAAGTTGACTTTTGTAAAAACAGATTTGGGAGACAAAGGAATAAGGTAAAAGTAGATGAGATTTTCAATCTTAGAGATTAATGGTTGCATGAAAGACTTCTGATAGGTATAACTGTCAAAGAAGGCAGAAATGGAGAAAGGTGGTGACAGTTGTGAAAACTTGAAGTCATGTAAAAATGTGAAATAAGGTGATGATGATGATATTGTAACGTTCCTAAATTACTCATTTCACACATTACAGGAAACCATTTAGAAACTCTGTTTGTACCACTATAACCAAGCAAGGCTTTGCACCACCTTTCTCATGTATGATAAGTTATGACCCAATCCCTACACAAAAACTTTCCCCTTACCCCAACCCTATACATTAGGGTACTAAGCACATGTTCCCTAACAGTACCTTTAAACAAGCTCACAGGCAAATAAATACATGTACACACACAGCACACTTCAAAACATCTATTCCTTACGCTAGTTCTTACTCTAATGCTAACCTGAAAATGCGTGTGTACTCCCACGCACACACAAACACATAATCAGACTCAACCTCAATGCCAAAACTTTCATTGCAAATGAAAGTTTTTGTCATTGGTACCCGACTGCACTTAACTTGCATGTGACTTCTGTTATTTCTACCCCTGACAATTCATTCAACAAATTGTTAACACCCAATAATTGTCAACAGTGAGTAAGTTTACTTAAATAAATTTTTTGTATGTATATATGTGTCTATACACACACACACACACACACACACACACACACACACACACACACACACACACACACACACACACACACACGTTTATGATAACTGTTTTCCAGACTACTTTGTGTAGCCAGTGTTGAATTTTTCTAGTCATTAAATACTCAATGAGACATACTGTACGACTGTTCTAATCAATATATGAATAGTAAACAATGAAAATATTAAATACTAAAATATCCTGATGTCACTATAGTATCAGAGACTTCTTGTATTTATTGTATTCACTACTTCATTGTTCTTCTAATGTGAACAAAACAAGTCCTTATCTGTGTCAAACATTGGAAGAATCAATTTCCTTAATTTATAATGTGCTTTTCTGTCTTAAAACATATTACTGAGTAAATATCTGGCCACAACTTAATACTGCCTTTATACGTTGTGGTTGTTGAGCCCCATTAAAGTTTTCTTCTTCAGCAGGTTACTAAAATATGCATGCTTAGTGCTTTTTATAACTGACATCATGGTATGTGCTTAGAATCTTTGATATCCCCAACACATAAGATCAAGTCCAATGTTCTTGAAAGACAGAGAACATCTAAACAGTCACAACTATTGAAACAATGATTTTCAACTGTCTTTTACTTTGCCATTTCAACTTTAACTGCATTTTATATCAATAAGACTGTTTGCTATAACCCTTACATAACTGGTCATGTTTTAGTTGTACAATAATATATTTATGGAATTACACTAGTACTGATCCATAATTTACAAGATTTTAGCAAATTCTACACATTAATTGCTTCCACAGTTGCAAACATTTCAACTAAGTGAATCACTTTGCTTGTCTTTAGGCTGCATGCTACTTATAGTTAACTCCTGAGCTTTTTTGTCCTATACTGAAGGTGAACAAAGCAAAATATATAAATACCAGAAAAGAACAGAACACTCCATAGTTTAAGATGGATTGCTTGCATTTTCCACCAATCACAGTACAACACACTGGCTGAGGCATTGATTGATGAAGTATTTAAGTTGTCCATCTAACATCAAAGTCCATTCTACTAATGGCCATAGAAAGGTGTTGGCATCTATGCATTATAATTTGTGGCTGATTCTGTTACAAATGTTAAAAAAAGACCATTCTTCCACAGAGTGGTCCCTTCCTAGGTTCTCAATAGCCATTGCCACTAAGATGCATTTTATTTACACAAGACTGCAGTTAGATAAATTAGCACAATCTGAAAATTTGCAGATACTATTTACTTAATTTGTACCATAAACATTTTGTTTATATTCACATGTCAATGTTATACATTTGGGAAAGGATGAGGGGGCATTCAAACAGTAGACTTGAACATTTAGCATTTACCTTCTGAATAAAAGCAATACGAGTTAGCTACTCTATAGCAAATCAGCATGAAAAAGTATTTCACTTAGGTTAGCCTGAATGGCTCCCAGACACTGAATGCACTGAATGCCTTTTAGAGAATACGATCTGAGCAATTTTTACATCTCAAAAAAAGATACATGCACATCTATTACATAAACGTGTACCTTTAATATAATGTATACTTATGTCACCATGCCCTAGTGACATTTGGAAGCACAATAGTATTTCAATATTGTCAGGATATTTCTGTAGTCTTGAAATATTGTTGTGGTAAGCAAAATGCAGCATTTAGAGTACAAAAATATACATGTGGCTGTAATCCTGCAAGGGGAGGATTGGTAAAGATCAAAAAACTGGATAAGTGTTCATTTTAAATCAACTCTAAGATGAATCATATAAGTATGGTTTAGGCTTCTGAATGTCTGGCCTACAGTAAATGCAGGTCTGTAACAGACCTAAAAGAAATTGACAGCAACTTTTGAAGTGAAGTGACATTGGTATTTCTTTTAATTTGTTAAATGGAGTTGACCACAAACCCAAACAGATCATTCCCATGCTTAGCTCAGCAGAATACATTATACAAAATATAACAAAGGTCACAGTTAACAATTCTAAATGGATATGTACACAGTGATGAATGGCAAAGAATGTTTGAGAAGCAAGGCATCAGCTTTATAATTAAAAAAATAAAAATATATGTATGTGCACTAAAAATTTAAGACAAATCACATAACTGGAACAGATTTTGCATAAGTCTGGCATAATGGTTAAGGTATTTACTTTACAGACTCAAGGTGCAGGGTTTGATTCTCACATGAGATAATGGGCTGGGCTTAAAATGGCCCACAGGGGCAGTTAGCCTGGTACTAACTATACACCTATAAACCTATATTAGAGTAAATGTGATTAACGCACACAGTAGCAGATGCTATGAAATAAGTGGTATTAAACAGTGCAAAGGATATACATAGGTTCATAGGTTCATAGGTTTATACAGCATAGGGAGTTCTGAGTGATAAATCTATCCCTCCAACGTCCTATTTATATATCCGTGCTAAGTTTTAAGTCGCTTGCTCTGTCTGGTTTTGGGGTTTGGATTTTTGATTTTGGGAGGGAGCCATTGTTTCTTCAATCTGGCAGCATATGACAGATTTTTCCTCTATCTCCTTTTGGTGAGGAACTTTATAGCAGTTGTAATACTTATTTATCCAAAGTTGGCCTAGCATATGAAATAGCTGTTTGCATGTGCATTAATTGCAGGGATGGGAGCTGACACCAGTAAAAAAAAGAGTAAATCTGGTTCATGGGACATCTTTAGCTTGAATATAACACTTTACATTGTGACTTTCAAATTTCTGCTGAAATTATACCCCAAATATAAGACATCTTGCAAACAATATCATCTGCTGTTTTTGTCCTTGTCATAAGGGTTTCAATAATACGTTATCAGGTAATGTTAATTCTGTTGCTGCGTGTGCTGGAACACAATGCTGATAGTGAAATTAGTTCTATCATGATAGTGCAGTCAGTATGCTGTAGATAACTGCACAGAATGTGATTTGTGCAAAAAGAAGGATATAGCTTGAATACTTATATAAGAATGTAGATGTGTCTATGTCAAAAGTGATAATTCAATAAAGGTGTTTGGAAAAAAATACATTTCTATAGAAGGATATGAGGACAGTTCATCACTAAGTCTTAATTAATTAGGGATTGTTACTATTGCTAGTTAATTCAGATCACACGGGCTTGTTGGATGAGTACTTAAACAAGATTGCATCAAAGGCTTGGAAGTTACCAGGTTCCAATGTTTGCATAATGTCCTGTTTCAATGTCAAACCCATGTTCTTAGTTGTTATGGACTATCTTCAGGATCATAGTAGTGTGACTCTGTATGTTTGATTTACTTGTGGTTGGTGGGAGATTTGCATAATATGTTACATGTCTGTGGTTCTGGTTTTGCCTATCTTATGGCATCTTGTAAAAGAAGCTGTTGTTGGTTTAATCAACTGAATGTTCTTATATTAGGGTTAAGTGCCCATGTATTTTCAAAGAGATTGGGTGCTGCTGAGTTTGGTCCCAGTATTTTGATATACTTAAATTTCTCACAGATATTTAAGGTCACACGAAAATTTTGTACAATCCAGGACATATGCAATGTGCTCAAAAAGTAACCGACTCTTATTAATGATGAAATCATTTAGAGACTCACAGAAAAGTTTTCTAGAATAAATACGCTAGATAAGTTCCCTCTGCTACATGTGATCATCATCAGAAACAATGAGGATAGCCTTCATATATCACTGTAGTTCTCAGGCAAGCTCCATCCAATTGGTATGGAATTGTATTGGACCTCAAGCTTAAAGTAGCTTAATGTACCTGGGGCAGCAGCACACATACAGAGTTGTTTATTAAAGGCCTGATCTGTGCTGATGTATACCACAGGAACTGAGATTGTGACAATTAAACTTGTAAACATAAATGTTTGGTCCCCTTATTCATTAGAGACAGACAATTTTTATCTTGATAGGACAGGTAATATTATAACAGTGACAGTGTACAATCTTCAAGACATGGAAACATTCCTATAATGGGATTAGGCCAGGCTCAAGGGGAGGATGGTCCACCTGTTGTAGAAGGAAGTAGTCCACAAAACCCACAAAAAGATACAGTCTAGAAAAGAGTCATAAAGATGGTAGAGTTGACAAATGTGGATAAGAACGAAATTATGTATTGTTAATATTATGCAAGAAGCTCAGAATTTCCAGATAGAAGATATACAAAAGGATTAAAAAAAGAAATTACAGGAAAGAAAAATATTTGCACAAGGAAAAACTGGCAAAAACTTCAAATGCGAATCTGTGTTCATTAATAAAAAAGATTTATGAAAAAACATTATATAGTCCAAGAAAATTTGGGCTGTTTGAAAGAGAAGCCACTGAGGAAGTGCAAAAATATAATGAACAAAATCTAGAGATGTTTGTAATGTATAAAAAAGAAACATGGACATGGAAAAGAAAGAGAGACCCAATATGGTGCCATATTTATGAAAAGAAAAAGCCAAAGAACCTCTAAAGATATTTGAAGAGAAATATAAGCAAAGGCACCCAGATATGAAAAATTTCACAGTATAAAAACTAAGATCACAAAGGGGGAATGTAGAACAGAAAGTTAGTAAAGTAAAAGTTGAACAGATAGAGGTTGAAGTTATGGAATACTTGTGAAGTGAAAGATTTAGTGTAAAAAGTCTAATACAGATTGTGTATCAGCATGGTGGAACAATGAGTCCCCAAAGTAAGGGAAAACAGGAGGAGAGGCATCCAAAGAAGAAATATGGACATGGGAAAGAAAACAAAATTTGATAAGATGCAATATTTATGCAAAAGAAAAAGCAAACTTAGTCAATATAGAAAAGCAGCATCAAAGGCATCTGGATATAGAAAATTTTACAATACAAAAAATAAGAAAGCAAAGAGGGAAAGTAGAAAAGAGGATTAGTAACAGAGGAGTTAAAGAAATAGAAACTGGAATCATGGATTATCTGCCAAGTGAAGGATTTAGTGTAGAAAATTCAATGCTGGTAGCATCTCATCATGATAGAACAATGAGTTTCCAAATTAAAGAAAAGCCGGTGGAACAGGAAGCATCTGATAAGTTGCCATATGAAGATATTTTGGAGCCATCAGTAGGAAACCAGTACAAATGCTCAGTTGGAGTTGCACAGAAAGGAAAGGAACAGGAAATGGTGGCAACTCTAATTCAGTCAATGCTGTTTAGTTATATGCCAGTGAGTTACCATACAGAAGAGCAAAAGACGATGCAGGATGAAGCTAAAGAGAATATATCACAGGACGTTGTTCTGAAACTTTCTGTAGAATGCAAACAGGAAATGGAGACTAAAGAATGTGCCCTCAATTTCAAAGAAAAAGATCTAAGGAAAGGGTTGTTTCATTTAATAGAGATGGACAGACATATTAAAATATATGAAAGAAATAGTTTACAGAAAGTTGATAAGACCCAAAATGTTAGAAGTCTAATAAAACAAGTGAACATAGTAATCAACACTGTAAACAGAAATTCATGTGATATAACAGAAGTAACTAGAATATATTACTGTGCAGCTGAATTAAGAATAGATAATATCCAGGATTTAATAAAATCTGTGTAGGCACTGTGTAGAGCCTACACAGAATGTATCTGTGTAGACAGCCACTGTTCCAACTCAGCAGCATGCCATACATATTAATGATGGCTTGCTGCCAAGGGAGAGCATCGGAACAGGGATACTGAGTTGGTGTAGGGAGAAGTGTAGAGGCTACCCATGGCTGTGGATGCATACAGGGTGAGGCTCCCTGTACTGCTCCCCGCTACTGTTGAAATGCTGTGAATTGTTTCAAATGTGTAATATTTAATTTTTATGATTTTTTTTCCTTTCTGTATATTTGCACAGCATGGTGGAGCATAGAATGCAGCAATCCCAGCCTGCGCTCACATCTAGACAGCTGAGTCCTGCCAGTCATCTAAAAATAGAAATAGATGTCATTAATTTTCATAATTACGCATTTTGGGGGTTTTTTTTGTTTTTTTTAATTTAATTTTTTTTTTGTAACTGCTGTTTGGGTGGTGTGGCATCGAGTGCTGCAGAGCTGAGCGGCACTGACACAGATGTAGCCAACAGCTGCCAGACATCTAAAAATAGAAACCAGACGTAATTAATTATTTCTGGGTCTGTTTAAGCATGTTTGCATGGTATGTCGTGGTGCTTAGCAATGCTAACAGGTAGCCCAGTAGTATACTAGCTTTCATAATATCCAAGTAGTTAAACAGGTAGAATTACAGCCTAATGCTTAGCAGGTCCTGGGTTCAATTCTGTAGCAGTCATAAGATGTCTATAATTTAATTTATTATATATGTTTAATTTTAAAAATAAATGTGTGAAATATGGCACTGCTGCACTGTGCTGAGCACTGCTTAAGTATGGTAATGGCTACTGCTGTTTGTGTGGTGCTAGGCTTAGCTAAAACTTTGATTGTGAGAGTTTTCACACTGCTTAGCTGTGTTTAGCTGGTTTGTATGCTGCTGAGCAATGTAGTTTTTTTTTGAATGTTGCTCAATGACAGGTAAGGGTGGGAAAACAGCCTATATTTGGCACAATAGGCAGAGATTCTGCACCATTCTTTGGGGGTCTCATCAACTGTTGATATAGCAGCAGTGCTGGTGAAGGTGTGTACTTTCAGGCACAGAGATGGGGTGTTCAGGAGTCCAGGAGTCTTTGTTGGGCTCCTGGTAAAAAAATATGAACCCAGCTTGCTGCTTGGACATTTCCAGGGCTCAGAATGTAAGGAGGAGGCCTGAGACCGGTTGGCCAGGAAATTTATCAGTGCTACTGGTATCTGCCACATTGGTGAGCAATGTCATCACCATTATGATGACCTGAAGAGGATAAGAAGGGGACTCTTGGACACCTGGTTCCAAGATGCATGAGCCAGGAATGCCCCACAGATATGTAAGTATGTTTTACACTGTTTTAACAAACTACATGCTGGATGTCTGAAAAACTGGTATGCTTCTTTTCCAACAGTTGCAACTGAGACAGCTCACAATGTTGAGTCCCATGTTGGGCAGCTGCCCAGTTTGCGCAGTGAGTGTGGTGAGTACAGATTTATTATGCTAACTGTAGTGCAATAAGCAAAAAAGAGTAAAACATTTACTACAATAAAGTATACACAATAAAAACTGTAGTGCTCTAAATGGGCAATTAGAGCTATAGTGTAATAAATGAAAAATAAAAATTGTATTGCAATGAACAATACTGATAAAAGTAAGAAAAATGGTGTACAGCAGGATTGTGTTGTCATAACCATTGCAGTAGAACTGTATGCATTTCTTGTCTATGGTAAGGTTGCTGCAGTCAAGTGTAACACTGTCTCCAGGCCAATATCAGTCACATAATGCTCTCTGTTCCTCCTACTCCAGGTAATAAATGTATATGGGTGAGGTAGTCCACTCTATGGACAGATATTGTGTGTGGACTTCACAGACATTTATCAGCAATAAGCAGCATTATTGATTCCTAAAGAAATCTGTATTAATAAATGCCGTACAGCTATATCTCATGCATGTGTGTTCTACTGTCACTGCAGTCAAGTATAACAGTGCAATAGTTCTGGAATGTAAAATGAATTCAGTCACATAATGTTCTCTTTTTCTCCCACTCCAGGTAGATATGGTCGAGTTAGCCCATGGTATGAGCAGATATGATTGTATTTACATTTCACAGACACTTATCAGAAATACCAATAAAGTGTTAATCAGCATTGTTGATTCCTAAATCAATATGTCTACATATTTCCATTATGGCTGTATTCCTTGCATGTCTGTATTACGCTACTGCATTCAAGTGTTAAATTTTTTTGCAAGCGTCCCCTGCAGTCACAGCTATTGGGTTCTATTCCAATACCTGCCAAGTAAGGTATGACAGATGCCTAGTTTATGTACTGTACACAAACATGCCTCTCAAGTGTCACAATTTCTCATAATGTACTAAAAACTGCCTAATCCATTGGTCAAAGGATTACCAGAAAAATGATTACCTGGAAATAAATATATTACCAAATCCACTTGTAGATCACCTTGGTAGTTATAGAAGTCCACATTATGGGAAAGTGTTCTGTGTACTAGTGTACCTGTATTTATTATTGGTTGGCCCATATTGACCCATGCTAACAGCTTGAGAGGTATGTATGTGCTACATCAGCTATAGGAGAATTGTGGTCACTGTACTCAGAACTGACACTACATGCCTGTAGTGTATTTAGTATCAGTGTTGTCAGGGATATAGTCTCCATTGTCATTAATGGAATGTTTCTCTCTCTCTCTACCCACCCCTTATCTTCATTTAATTATTATTATTATTATTATTATTATTATTATTATTATTATTATTATTATTATTATTATTCAATGTTAACACACTTTGTTAAACTGTTTTGTTGGCCTTATGGTTTAATTCTTACTGCCATACTGTTAACATACTGACTGTTATGTTACTTAATGTTATGTTGCACATAATATACATTAATATGTATTTGGATTGATAAATATCATGTTCCATTCTGTTAATACTAACAATGGTTTGGTTATTACTAAGCTTAACTTATTGCAATACCTCATTTACCACACCAAGTCAAGGTAGGCCTGTTCTGGCTAATCTGGCTACCTTGCCTTATCCAGCCATGGCACCGGGTCCCAGCACATCTGGGACCCAGACTGGTAGTGCCCCCTCTGCTGCCCCAGCACTACCTGTGGTGTTGGGTAGTACTGTCCCAAGGGACAGGGACAGACCCCTCTCTCTGGGAGCAATGGTGGAGTGGGTGTTGTAACCCGGGCCGAGCTGCCAGCTTTGATGCGCAGGATAGTCTACTGATGTTTTGACTGCTGTCTGCACCAGATTGAGGACATGCTGGCAAATCTAGTGGGGCAGCCTAGCCTCACTGTCCAACCTCTACCACTGCCACCCTTAGGGCAGTGACAGAGCAGTGCAGACAGTCCCATGGGTGGGGATGTGAGTCATGCTGTTGCCTTGTGGAGGCACATGGTACTTAGATTCGACAACAGCCTCCCTATCCAAGGTGTTCACCCCCCCTCATGTTTCATACACCAACTCTACCTGCTGCCTTGTTTGTCTTGTCTGTCTGCAAATGCATCCTTACCTACCCAACATACCCCCCACACATATCTATGCCCCTACCCTAACATTCCACTCTCACCAAAAAAAAAAAATGGGCACCTGTCCCAAAAAAAAAAAAAAGAAATATCATCCCATACATCCATACATAGCTCTCCATTTTGCACACATGTCCACTGGACACATGCAATTGGGTCCAATTGGTTTGACAACACAGTTATGTTGTCCTCACCCCTCTCCCTGGGATTGAAAGTCCAAAGTCATGTACAAATTCTGTCAAAGTGCACATTTGCTGCTGTACAAGAAATGGATAGCTATAGTTATTTTCTACACCCTTCCTGCACATCACTACCTGCCTTTCACTATGTTTTCCCTCTGCTTGCATCCCATTTCATCACTTTCCTGTCTCTCCATTTTTCTTCTTCATATTTTAGCATGACGCTGAGTGACACAATATTGACTATATGTGATTTTAAAACTGTAATTACACAGTTACAAAATACACACCTGTCCCATATTTCGAACCCAAGACCATCACACCTGCAGTCCACTGCATTAACCTGCCATGCCACACAACTCTTAATTAGAACAGGTGGTTTAAACAAACATAGTAATTGCCTGTTACAGTCATTAAACGTATTTCAGTGTAGTTGCACGCCATGCCACGCAAACTTGATTAAAAAGTAATGGAAAGAATGGGAGTGTACCTTGGACTCTGGTGCAATAGTACACCAGTAGAATGCCAAAGACATCATAACGGATGCAAGTGAGGCCTGTGATGGCAGGTAAATGTGCCCTTTTATCAGCAACATGTAGAAAGACACCTGCAAAGGCATTAATGGCAAAATGCATGTTAAACTGGCACCCTGGTGCAGAAATACATCAACATAAACCCATGCACCTACTGATGGATGTAGGAAATGTTTGCCACAGCCTGTAAGTGTGCACATATATCTTGCAAATACATCTGCTGTAGCAGTGACTCAGTATCTCAGTCTATTAAATGCCTTACAAGCAGTGTGTTTTGCAACACACAGTCCTGGGTTCAAATCCAGTGGTGTGTAGCAGTGCAATTATAGTATTGTCATATTTATCTCCCATGTTGGTCAAGGACACAACAAACATGTGGTCTAGTACTCTGTTAGTGATACTGCTACCTAACATACTTACCTTAAACACATGCCTTAATTGGACTGGAAAGGGTAGCTTCACTCTGGCTCTGCCTATAGAACATGGCTGACACAATTCCCAAAGTGGCTCCTACAGCTTGGTGTCCTCCAAAGTGTTCACACTCTTTGCCTATACCTATTACCTGCAGCAGCATCTCTATGTAAAGGTTGTGGCTACAGACCTACCCTCTGTGATGAAGTAGTCTCACCACCCCAGTACTGTCCAGCACAACATATCAGAAAGGGCCCCTAATCTACATGAAGGCCTTATATATTGTACTATGGTTACATGTGATTGGCTGATGATAGTGCAGATCAGCTGTGCTGGCTACAATTAGCATTTCAGAACCATAGATTGGTTAAGAGGCAATCACCTGCTGATGAGAAGCATGTTAAAAGGCAAGCAGCTGGCTATGGGAAACCAGACTGTATGAGACTTTCCTCATACAGAACACGCATATGCAAAGTATTAACTATCAGCACATATCAGCAGAGGAGTACTGCACTATATCTGGTATGTAACCATTTTGTTAACACCAGGATGCAGATGTGTGAATATAGTTATGGGGAATAGGGATCACAGCAATAAGCTGTTCTTAGAACTGTGTTAATGACACGCCAATGATCTCCAGATTTGTTACACATACAGAGGATGTGCATTCCCTTAAAGGTTATAGTGGCTGTAATTGCATACTGCTATTTGTTTGGCACATTTGTTTTCACATATTATCTGGAGGGGTTGGCCCTTTGGGGCATAATACAATAGACTGCTGTTTGGGCCGTATGATCAAACAGTAGTATCTGTCATGGCGCACATGGGAATACCTGACTATCAGTAGTATTCTAGTTGTATCCACAGACTTAGTATATTCACACACTGTGGAATATGACATGCTTTATTTATTTATTTTATTTTTACATTTGTTAACCGGGTTAGTCCGAATGGGCCCAGAAAGCCCTTTTTCAGTGGAGACCTGAGGAGAAAATCTCCAGGAAAGTAATTAAAAAAATAAGGAAAAACCTAAAAATTCAAGTTGTAAGATACTTAACAGTACAAAAACTCAGTGAAATTTACAATACAAATATATACAAGGCAAATGTACAGTATTTTGAGAATGTAATAACAATATGTTTGAGGATTGTGGTTAGCATTAAGTTATTTACAAGGAATGTAACAATGCCTAAAATAAAAAAAATTCAGAGTAACATTATGGCATAGTACAACAAAGATATATTTCATAGCATAGGTACTAACTGTAGAGACAGTAATATATGTAGACAGTTTAGTTGGCAATATCCACTGCTTGATCATGTGTGATCAGGCGGTGGATATTTCCAGCCATTCTGTCGTTGCTGTATCTCTACATAGTTTACTTCCACATACTGTATGTGAACCTGACATATGTTCCCATGTTGTTGTCTTTCAGGAAACATGTATGCATGATATTGTGCAGCTTTCACAGATACAGAAAATGAGTTGATCCTGGAAGGTCTCTATCAGCACCATGACGTCCTACTGTCCAGGGGGAGGCACAACAGGGAACAGCGGCATGCATTGTGGGTTGACATTTTCTGTGATATCAATGCCACAGGTCATCAGAACAGGACATATGAGCAGGTGTGACACCATGAAATGGGCATGATCAATGCTGTACGCAGAAGAGGGCAGAAGTAGCCAGGGATTGTGGTACCACCGGTGGAGGTCCTGCAGAGGAACAACCCCTCTCAGCCACAGAGGAATTCCTGGCAAATGTAGGCACACACAACAGCTCCCAGGCATCCATCACACTATACATTGTGGATGTGGGTGCCACAGTTTCCATAGCAGAGGAGCATGCAGGTAAGTTCAGGTTGATCAGCACTTCAATACTGTAGCATTCAGTGCGTGAGGGCTTACATAGTCTTACTTGGGTGTCAGGTCTGCCTGTTTTGTGGGGGGAGAAGGGTTTAACTGCAGTTTGACTGTCATGCTTAGAATTTGACCACTGTAACAATTAACACAGTAACCACTGTAAATGTAAGATATATGGATGTATTACCATGTGGTGGTGGAACATGTGGTGGTACTGACATTACCTCTCTCTCAACTTTTCACAGGTCCATCAGGTATCGCACAAGCCCATGGTCCAGCCCCTGGTAAGCATGACCTTGTTTTGTTATTGATGTATGTTTTCAGCATTGTCATCTGTTGACTGTCCTTCCAGGCCTGCTGTCTGCATTGCTGTTCTATTGGCATGATTGCCAAATGCAAACATATTGTCTGACTGTACACATGTTAGACTCATACCTATGCCTTGAAGATGTGACCACAATGATAGCTGTGACAGTATTGTCTGGACAGTACAGAGTGCCATATATGTCAACTGCGTAGAGTCTACACTAATGTCAAAAGTGTACCTCACTGTTGCTGATGAGATTGTAGTGTAATGAGAGTTTATTTACAAGTAACTACAGCAGTTAATGGGAAGAGTACTTTCCTCAAGTACTACTATATGAGGCTGGGTTTTCAACAGGTCTGTCATAGTGACAACAGTGTACAGAGCCTTATATATATCACAACATAGTACTACAGAGCATAGTAGTGCAGGTAGTAATGTACTGCTTTTTCCTTTCTTATCACAGGTGACTGGGGGTGGTCTCTGTCCCCTACACAACCTGATATCTGTGTCTCCTCAGACTCTGATGATGATGGTGGTGGCCACAGTGTGGCACAGGTGGGGTTTTCTGGGGCAGAATATGTCTCAGAGGTTGACATCTCTCTTGGAATCTCCATTCCCTGGAGGTGACAGATATTGGAAGTCAGAGGTTGGGGACATTGAAAAGGAAAGTGTGGCAACTATGGCTCCAGTGAGTGTAGACACTGGCCATAGCAAGAGAGCTGGTGATTTCCCACACAGGCAGATTTACAGGGGTGCTTGTTCTGCTGTCTGTCCACTACCTGTTGCAGGTGTCACATCATGGGTCACTCGCCACATGTTTTGGGCCATCATGGAGGCAGAGGCACATTCTGAATGGAACACCAGATGTATGCTTAGGGTTATGGATGCATCACAGTCTGACATCCATATCTGCTTCCACTGCATTGGGGACACCCTGGATTGGTTGACTGATGCAGTGGACATAAGGTGGGCTGAGTCAGTGTCTGTCTTGTACTGAACTTTGTCTGTGCTGGAACACGTGGTTGGAGTTGAGTGTTGGACTCTTGGATGTAAGTCAGCAACCCTATCTACTGAGAGTCCACTTGCCATACCCATTCATGCTTCCATTGTGGCAGTGCATCCAGTGCTACAGAGGGGAGTGTGCTGTCCACACCATGATGTGGGAGGTGCCAGTGCAAGACCTGGAAGAGCCAGTTCCCATGTTCGGGGCAAGAGATGGTGAACTGTCAACTCTACTATGTACAGTCCAAAGCTGTCCAACGTAGACACATGTAGGGCTAGCACTGAGCTTGATTGTGTACACACACATACTCACACACCACTGTCAAATGAAGGTAACCTACAGACACACATGGCACCTTTCCATGATCCATCTTACCTGTTTCCCTTCCTGACTCACACACATGCTGTCAACCATTTGTGTCAGCCTAGGCCTTCTGCACCCCCTCCCTCACACAACACCCTGTGTAAATAATGATACATGTGCCACATGCCGGTCATCCTCCCCATTGATGCTGGGAAATGAAGCTATGTGTCTGATGCACAGGATGACTATATTAGGTAACATGTACTCGTGTAATGCAGTGTTGTTTTGTCATGCCACTTGTGGTGAATGACAGATACTGTATGCTGGCATTTGTCATGAGTACGCCACACACTTTTGTGTACATTATGTTGTATGATGTTGTAATGGCTGTATAGGTGCATGATGATAGGTGTGTCACAGACCTGTTTCTGTTTCTGTTTCAGGGGTCTGTTTGGATAATCTGTGGATACACAGTGGCAATGAAGCAGCACAGGATGGCATGTCAGCACAGCAGAAATATGTCTTCAGCAAAATATTGCAGTAAAAGTGCATAGATCCATAGGTTGATATGTGTATAACAGACTAAAAAGGAGCATTCAGCGTACTCATACAATGGAACACCAGATGTATGCTTAGGGTTATGGACAATAAC
Source organism: Protopterus annectens (assembly GCF_019279795.1). Taxonomy (NCBI): domain Eukaryota; kingdom Metazoa; phylum Chordata; order Ceratodontiformes; family Protopteridae; genus Protopterus; species Protopterus annectens. The sequence continues at coordinate 793,883,974 of NC_056732.1, read as the reverse complement.
ATGTAATGCCAAGCAGTGTCCCCAGATCTCTGAGTCATGTCACCTGAAATGCCATGATAAGAGTTAGCCTGGATATGAGCACTAGCACTGTTGTACACCTACTGACACTGGACCAAGCACTGTTACATTTGTAATCTGTGAACAGGTCTGCTAACCTTGATTAAGTGTCACCAGGGTTTTGGAAACTCATATATCTACAAGCTATGGTGATGGAGATGATCCATCTATAAATATCCTGTGACTGGTACAGACAGTTTCCTGACACCAGTTATGACTGTCGTGTGCTGCATCCCATTGTTTAACCTGCACATGATGTCTGTCACAGCAGATGTGTGCTCACATGCATGAGGGGTCTGTTTCATGTAGGGTGTACTATCTGTGTAACATAGCTGTCTCTCCAGCATGTACTATGTATACCACAGTGATGTTGTAGGTGTGTAGAACAGGTGAGACATGTGTTAGTCCTGTCATGGATATGTGGGAAGTACACAGTGGGATCCAACAACACACCCTCTCCAAAGTATGTAAGAGACATACTACACATGTAAGGTCATGACATGGACTCCATAGGGCATGTTATCTACACTGTGTATTGGTGTACCATGGAACCTGTGAGGTTGCTATAGTTGTACGATATGCCTGTGTAGTGACATAGCAAGGGTGCCATTCCACACAATGATAGGTGTGATGCTTGCCACAGTCAGTATAGCAGTGACAGTCTGTGATTTATATCTCAAACCTGTTGTATAGGTTGTACAACAGTAAATGCATCCCCACATCTTACCGACCAGTGAAAGCCTAAGGCTACATTACTATCTGTGTCCATAATTCTATGTGTGTGGTATGCAGACACTACAATATTTTGCAGGGGTGGGTGATTTCCCAGAGGATAGTATTGTGCAGTCACTGGCATTTAGTCTTTGTCAGTGGCTCAGAGAACAACTTACTGTGTCTTAGTCCATCCTGAATAACTATTGGTTCTGTGTGGGATTCTGTGACAGCTCCTAATATTCAATCACCTGCTAATGTACTCATTCAAATGTCACTGACAGTGGCTGTGACTGCAGAGAGAGAATAGGTAGACAGGGTATGCCAATAATGGAGGATGGTGAACTCCACTGGTGACTGGTGTCATTGCAGCGTAGGTCTCCCAATGCTATCTTCACAGAGTATGACTGTCAGACACATGCCTATCTACTGGCTGACATAACTCTCTGTACATGACATGCACAGTTTCCAGCATGGCCTGATGGCCTAATACTGTCATACACCTTGTCAGGCCATGGTTGGTAGAGTGATACATATGTCTAACATCCACTGCATAGTGTAACAGTCAATGGGCACCACTGGTTACAGTCATTAGGCATACTCAAGCCTTGAGCAAATGTAACAGTGCTTGGTCCAATGTCAGTAGGTGTACAACAGTGCTAGTGCTCATATCCATGCTAACTCTTATCATGGCATTTCAGATGACATGACTCAGAGATCTGGGGACACCGCTTGGCATTACATACTATTGTCCTCTGTACAAGTAAGTATTGCAGTCACTTCCAGCATGTTATAAGAAGAGAGTCATGCAAGGCATCTGTACAGAGCAAAGGCAAACACGTTAGGGAAGTGTACTATGTACACACTATGCTGCTTAGTTTGGCTGTGGCTCATTTGTCCAAAGGATGGTCTAGGTCCTTACCTACAATGCCCTGCAGCAGTGCCATGACATCCCCACTCTGGAAACCAATGAATTGCATCATGTGTTTACCAATATGGGTGGCCAGTGCCGCCCCCCCCCCCCCCCCAATGTGAGGTCCTCCCTGGTGGGATCTGGCTACAGATCAGTCTCCTTAGAACTACCAGCATGTACCTCCCCCTTGCAGACAATACAGACATGTATGTCAAGAAAGCCATACATTACCTCCTGTGGGATGGTTGACATAGCGTGACTGCACATCCCTCTTCAGATGGGACAGGCAAGTATGCAGAGCTCTATACCCTTGCAATATATCAGCAGTATTATAACTGCATGAACTCAGGTGTATGTGACAGGAGGGACACAGGCTCATCATGGCTTAGCAAACCTGACTGGTGGACAGCTGCCATTAGCAGGCTGTACAATAACAGGTGGACAATGCTGTGTGACAGTTGGGGTGAAGGTGCCCCCCAAGATGAAGGCACTACCTCCTCAGCTAAAAAAAGCGCATAGTGTTGTTTTGATTTTGTGTAGACGCGGTAAGTGACAAAAGGAGCCACCCACACAAAGCAGAAACACAATGCATAGTGTAGTTTGTCAGTGACCTCATAAGTCATGATGCCACATATGATGGGTCTGTACTCATACTTAACCTGTACTCACACACTGTCTGTGTCAACTACACTCCCTTTTCCCCACTACATGTGACACATGACATTCCTACAATCTGCCCCATAATTTTCATATTTACAGAGCTGTTTGTAACTGGCCTCTCACTGAAAGACAAACAACATCTATTGCATGTGCTAACATTCCAGGCTATATCCCACATGTGATCTGACAAGGATTGCTAACACCATCGGGATACACATGCAATCATACTGACACCAATAACTGCATGCCAGCTGAATGGACAAAGGTAACTGTGATATCCTTGCACAGAGGTGGTGCATCCACTGACTGACATATCTGTACACCTCCTTGTCTGAGTATCTATATCAGTATGGCCATAGGGGCAATCATCATGGAGCTAATCATTACACATATATGTGATCTACACCCAGCTGACTGTATACAGTTTGGATGTGTGACAGGGGGAGCATGACTGTTACACATGGTGGACATTTCCAAGGCAGTCACCAAGGACCTGGCTGAGGGTAAATCAGGGTGTACAACACCCTAGAGTGAGCCAACCCATCTGACTATATCCCCCACTCAGGCAACATTTACAAAGTACCCACCTAGGCATCCACGATACTGTCATTGTAGGGGGTCACTAAGTGGCCCATTTATAGCACATATACACAACAGTGGGACATCCACCTGCAATAGCTGATCTGTAAGCAGCAGTGCTGAACATGGAACAGTCCTGGGTTCTCTACTGCTTGGAATCCATTTAACCACAATACACTTGACACAGACTTGATACAGACTGACTGTGACTAACAATGTTGGCTGATGCCTGCAAATTGTGATCACGCATGCAGTCTCTGTGGTATGTCACTATCCTGCAAGAAGGTATTTTGTACACATGCCTGTAGACATACTAATGGCCATAAACTCCATGCAAATATACGTGCAGTATCATTTCCATCAGTTAGACCTATGTGCCTGGTAAGTAGCACATCAGTCACAACATGTGATGTACATACTCAGGGGTGAAAGAACTGGGCATACAGACCTGGCCACACAGGTTTGCACCTAATATGCCTCAGATCACCATGTCTCTGCAGTGGTATGGCAGGAATCATATGGCATAGCTGAGGCCACAGTTACCTGTAAGTGACATACTCATAACCTACAAGTACTCTTCCCTCAGCATGACAATATCTGATTGCAATCGCCATTTGTTGATGTACCCTTCCAAGCAGTAATGGCAATTGCACACAACAAAACGGTAACAAAAACTCCTCCCAAACACAGTTTTAAATCACTGAATATAGAAGCAACTTTATTAAAACAGAAGGTAAGCACTTTCCGCTTCATTAGACCATTACAGAACACAAAATCCAAGTACTATTTAAAATAAACACTCAACCAATCACAGAAAGTTCAGCAAACATGTGATAACATTAATAAAATAACCCATCCAAACACTAAAGGCAGCCTACCATTTGTTAAAGAGATAGCAATAAAACAATATTCCCATCATCAAATATAAAGATTTGTTAAGCTTATTCCAAACACAGTAATAAATCATAAAAGACATTGAGCAGTCACTATATGTTGCTTCAAAACTGACCATAAACATAGATAAATGCATTAAAGTAGAATGAGAAAGAGTATGAGGAACTTACTTGAATGTACAGGTATAACAAAAAGTTTATTATTTTTATTTCCTTTGATGCATGCATACAACTGCATATCTAGTTTTAATAGGTCTCAGTTTATGATGTTGCTTTTAGTGAGTGTGCAGAGTTTATAAATGACATGTATTAGGTTTTACATTTTTGTTATACCTGCACATTAAAGTAAGTTCCTGATACTCTTTCTTCTTCTACATTCCACAACATTCCCCAGCTGTCTGCTGTACTTAATATGTCACTGAGGTCCATAATGTTACCTACACACAGACTGACAGTCTGTAAAAACACCAACATAATAATACCTCACATGCAAAAGATGTGCATACTTCCACATTAGAACCATCAACACCATCACCCATACTACCTTCCCTAGTCAACTGACCCACACAGGCTGCCAGACAGAAAAAGAGTCATTCATCACACAATCAACAGCATAAATATGTATGTTGTTATTCCTGCTTTACATGTGACATACAATGTGTGATCAAGTTCTATGGTACAGCCCTGAGATTGCCTGGTCTGCTGATATACCATTGCTGACTTACTGTTAAAGCAGTTATATGGGAGCACTGCTGTGTTGGGGGTGGGGGGAACAATAGCACATGATCTGCTGGGATAGACAGTAGTCCAAATATCATGTCACCCCACTGTTTAACATCTCCCTTGAGTGATGTAGTTAATATTCCAACCATGATGCCTAGTGATTATTAGGGAACACATACTACTGGTATATCTGTAGTACCATGTGGATGTTGCTTCTGTTCACATAGCCCACTATATTTCCTTGCATAAATGCAGCAGATTCATACATATGATACCATATTATAGTAATCTTTACAAGTAGTGCGTTGGTTAGGGACTTACCTTGTGAATGCAGCAGTTGACATAACTGTATTTCAGAGCTGACTCTGTGTGATGCAAGCAGTAACTACACAGACAATACATGGATAGGTACAGGTTGTGAGTGTTGCCTGGCATCAACAATTTTACTATATGCATGTGAGTAGGAGTAAGTTGCCAGTTCCTAGAGCTGGAAGTTGTCAGTAAATGTGCTATGTGTTGTCTCTTAGCCAAAGCCAGGGTATACTGGGCACGCCTACATCTGCCTATAGGGACATCATCAGGAGGTTCCTCCTCCGAGTCATCCTGGAAATGTGGCTATGGTGATGTAGGCACTGGTGGGGGGCTGTGTATCCCTTCCCTTTGCTGATCCTGCTGCAGCTGTTTCCACAGGATCGTATTGTATAGCATGGCTTATACTGTGAACATGTGTGCACATGTGGCTGGAGATTACTGCAGGGCTCCACCAGATATATCGAGGCACCGAAACCGTGACTTCAGAACCCCAAACACAAAGTCTGTGATGTTCCTAGCTTGTGCATGTGCCTCATTATGGTGTTCTTTCATGGGTGTGTGTGCATTTCTGATGGGTGTCATCATCCATGGTTCCAGTGCATAGTGCATAGCCAGCATCCCCCAGTAAATGGCCGTGTGGGATGTCCCCCCTAGCAAACATCTGGTACAGCTGTGATGCATGCCAGATATGGGAGTTGTGATAACTGCCAGGGCTGCCAGCACACATTCATGATAAGCACCTGGGCATTGCAATTGACCTGGCAGTTGATGGCGTGGTACCCCATGCGGTTGATGTAGATTCTGCCCTCCTCACCGGGTGGTGAGTTGATGTGTACATGAGTGCAATCTATGGCACCCAGTAAATCAGGGTAGTGTGCTACATGGTAGAAGTGTTACATATTATTGTCTCTCACCTCAGGGATGAGGGGAAAAGAAATGTGCTCACTGGCATGTGGTAGCATGGCATCCAGGAACTGGCAGAGTACCCTGGTTGATGATGCCTGTGAGACCCCTATTATGTCCCCAGTTGGTCTTTGGAAAGTACCTGTAGCTACTATCCTAAGGGCTACAAATACCTTTGTTTCCACTGTGATGGGTTCTCCTCTGTTGGCTTTGGGTCTGACTTGAGGGCGGCTGAGCTCACTGAGTTGTAGTATGTCCCTGTCCACCCTGTAGGACTCTAGAATCTCCAGCTCATGTGGCTCCTGGAAGGTTATCATGACCCTGAACACTCTTCTCCTTCTCTGTCTAGGCCTGTTGTCAGCAGCAGCAGCAGCAGCATTGACTTCAGCATCTAGCACATACAGATGTAGCAGACCTGCAGCAGCCCCTAGCATTCTGTAGGTTAAAATTCCCAAGTCTGTACTCCAGTGGTGCAGAGTATGGGGGAGAAATCAGATTGTAGGGTGTATACATACTTTATAGTTCTCTGCTGTAGGTGATGACTTTGTGATTGGCTACCCATGATGCATTTCACCTGCCTGGTATATCATTAACATAATTTAATGGCCGTGGTTTAAGTTAAATAAGGGTCAAAACTAATTAATATGTCATTGGCTTTTACATACAATCAGCACTGCAGCCCCCAAAGTCAAATCACAAAAATACAGGGCAATAAGAGAAAGGAAGAAAAGAAATCAAATACCATCATGGAAGTATCAAATAGAGAAAACTATAAAGTAATTAAGACAAGAAGGGTTACTGTTAGAAGAGTATAGAAGAAGGAACAGATAAGCAACAATACTTAGAAAGATAGATGTGATAAAAGTAATGTACAATATCAGAACAGAGCAGAATATACTGTACATTATTGCAAATAATAAACTAAAGATATCAGTTCACGCAGAAAAACTTAGAAGATATGTAGAAAAAGTACAAAATAAGCAACTCATTAATGACCCAAAAAAGTTTTATACAGATTTCGGAAACAAAGCAAAAGGAATAGAAACACCACACAAAAAAGAAGAAATAGACACATTTTGGAGAAATATCTGTGAAGACCTTGTGGAAAATAATAAAGATGCTGAATAGATAGAAGAAGTAAAATAAAAGTAAGATGTTCAAATGTACAGTATATGAAATGGGATAAAGTAACGTCCAGAGAAATTGAAACAAAATTAAGGGAAGCTCCTAACAGGAAAACTCCAGGTCCAGATGCAGTACCTAGCTTCTGACTAAAAGTATTAACATCTTTACATGAAGATTTAGCCCTGAATAAGCATTACCTATATATGCACCCCAAACAGACACCAACCTTGTTTATGATGGAAAAAAAATACTCCTCCTTAAGAGTGAACCTGCAAGCTACCCTAAAAACTATAGACGAATAACTAGCCTTCCAACAATGTATAAAATATATATACTGGAACTGATGCTGACAGAGTTTATAATCATTCAGAAGAAACTCAATTGTGGCAATAGCACAGATGGGTAACAAAAGAAAGTCATTGGTAACAAAGGATCATTTGTTGTTAAAGTCATAATGGAGAATTGTAAAAAGGGGAAGAATCTAAGTATGACATGGATAGATTACAAAAAGGCATTTGACAGAATCTCAAATGCATGGATAAAAGAGTGCTTACAGATGTATAAGGTACACCCTACACTGACTGATTGCATTACAGTGACCATGAAACAGTGGCAAATCATTATGCAGCTAAGCTATGATAAAGGACAAATTATTATCCCAGGGATAAAAATTCAAAGGGGGATATTCCAGGATGATGTTTTGTCACCACTACTCTTTTGTCTTGTCCTTAACCCATTAAGCTGTTTACTTAACAGATTAGGTCATGGTTACAATTTGGCTCCCAGACAACAACAAAGAATGAATACTTCTCACCGCCTTTTTCTGGATAATTTAAAACTGTATAGCTCATTAGATGAGGAGCTGAAAGCACAAATAGAAGTGGTCAAAACGTTCTCAGATGTTACAAGAATGTCATTTGGTCTTGATAAATGTACAAAAGCAACATTTGAAGAAGGAAAGCTGCAGCAGCAAGAAAATATCAGTCTGGGACAGGAATATGGTATAAAGGAACTTAAGCAGGAGGGAGTCTATCAATATTCGGGGCTGATGAAAGATCGAGAATAAAACATGAACAAATGTGAACAAAACTCAGTAATGAATATTCAGAATACTAAAATTAATGTTGAAAACAGCCCTGACAACTAGGAACAAAGTCCAACCTATAAATCAATTTGCCCTTCCTGTTCTAACTTACAGTTTGGGGTGATTGATTAACCCCAAAAGGCATTGAATAAGTTGGACAGGAAAACAATAAAAGTACTTCATACATATAAAATTATATATAAAAATCAATGTATACCAAGTTTATATATTCCTAGTTATGAAGGAGGTATTGGCATGCTTGAAATACAAGTATAGATCTTCAATCATAGGATAGCATACATATCTGCTGACTTCACCGGATCCAAATACAGGGAATGTTTTGAAATATGAAGAGAACAAATCTAAGATGATTTCCCTGCTTAGTTTAGCAGGAGCATATTGATATCAATCAGGAATGGAAACCAAACCAGAAGTATATAAAAATCAGGCAATAACCGAATGTGCCAAAAAACAAAAGAAAGAATATAAGACGTATCAGATGGGAAGACAAGAAACATGGAGAAGATATAAATATAGCTGCAAGTGCCAAAAATTCCTCAAACAACCTCATGTCAATCAGGATTTGCTGCAGGAATAGTTAAGGAGAGGTGAGTTTAATTCAAAAGATGAAAGGCTAATATTAGTGGCCCAGGATAGTGAACTACATGCACATTGGCTTAAAAGGCCATATAACATATGGGAGAAATCGATAAATGCAGGTTCTGTAAAGAAGAACAGAAAACTTTTTGCTGGGTGTGATACACTAATGGCAGAGAGCCTGCATACTCAAAAGCCATAATAATGTAGCAAGACTACTCCATTAGAGATTGGGCAAATATTGCAATATTAAAGTAGCTAAGAAACATTAGAAACATGAGCCACAAAGCATTATATAGAGTGATGAAGTTTATACCATATGAGATCACCAATTACCAATAGTTCAAAAAATAGATTCAAGAAAAACAGATATAGAAGTCCATAAAAAGAAGACAATTAATCACTGAAATTGCAACACCCAGTGATTATGCTGTCTTATGTCGATAAAGACATGAAAGTCATAAAATACCAGGATTTGCAGGCAGAAACGAAGGCAATGTGGAAGGATAGCCAGACAGTTCCAATAGTAACAGGAGTGATGGGTCTCATAAAAAAAAATTTACATCTTATTTCGATATATGCTACCAGTACATGCAACTCCATATGAATTAGAGAAGGAGTCATTACTGGTCACATTGCAGGTACTGCGAAGAGCACTTCTGGCTGACATCAAAGACTGAAACAATACAAATTTCATGAACTGCAATCACACTTTGACTTAGAAATGGGGTCCATTCCAAGCATATATATATATATATATATATATATATATATATATATATATATATATATATATATATATATACACACACACACACACACACACACATATATATATATATATATATATATATATATATATATATATATATATATATATATATATATATATATATATATATATATATATATATATATATATATGGCTTTGTATCACTTCACTGAAAGACCATTTCACTGAAACCCATTTCACTGAGACCAAATCACCTGAAGTTCATTTCACTGAAAGTTCATTTCACCTAAAACTAATTTCACTGACAAGTAGTACTCTAAGTTAAGTCAAAGGTATATGTCCTTTTCCCCATTGTAGTGCGATCCTGGTGTTAGTATATATATTTAGGGGCTGTGTGGGGTGCAGAGTTATTTTAAGTTAATTTGGTTTTCTGTTGTCTGGTTTTGTTTTACATTATTTTGTGCCACCCACATACCCCCTAACTATATTTACTAACACCAGGATCGCACTACAGTGGGGAAAAGGACATATATCTTTGACTTGCCTTGGAGTACTACTTGTCAGTGAAATGAGTTTTAAGTGAAATGAGTTTTAGGTGAAATGAACTTTTGGTGAGTTGGTCTTTCAGTGAGGTGATACGAATTCATATATATACATATATTGATAGATAGATAGATAGACAGATAGATAGATAGATATATAGATAGATAGATAGATAGATAGATAGATAGATAGATAGATAGATAGATAGATAGATAGATTTATTTATGCCCAGGTACACATAGTTTTGGCCCTAAAATGAAAGAATCATTTAGTCAAATACTAGAAGAGAATGCTACAGGGTCAGCTTCCCTTCCACAACTGCAGGATGAAGTGAAAGCAGCATTGGAAGTCCAGATGATGTATCATGTCAGCTAGTTTTCCAGTGATAGAGAAGAAAGTGTATGACATCTTACTGACACTTTAAATGCCTAGTGAGATTACAATATTGCCAACAATGGAGTTGTGGTCTGGAAGGAAATAATTATGGATGCCAGAATGCATTTGCAGAGGAATGAGTAGACATGAAAAAGGAAACTGTAGCACATTATTTGGATAAGAATTAGTGGGGATACATAGCAGGCATACGTTTTGGCATACAGCAGTGGTGGCTGGTGACGTCAAATTAAAGGGGGGCTGCAGGAGACAGCTGAATGGGTGGGACCAATGGGAAGGGGTGTGGTCAACTAGAAAGAGGTAAAGCTTTGCTCAAAACCGCAACAATTGGAATTTTAATTAAATACGCTGCCCTGGGTGCCAAACCATCATTCCGAGGGTCCAATCAAGACAAAATGAAGTGTAGAATAAAAAATATTTCAATGCATTGGCTAGATGACAACTTACTTAATATCTAGATGGAAACACAAAGGTTGTGAGGCATGAAAAAATAAATTACTTTTTAATACATTACTGGAATGCCAGTCAAAATCAAGTATAAAAAAAAAACAAGCAGCACTCAACTCAAGCCACTTCTCCTTGCACTGCAGTTCTAATTATAATTTATATTCAGCTTTATAAAATGACCAAGTAACATGCTGAAAGTAGCAATCTCTGCGATACCCCCACTTGTAAAAATGTCCCTTATCCAAAAAAGAGCTGCTGCCTGACAACTATCTACTTGTTTCATGGGGAAAACATGATCAACGTAAAAAACAGCAAACAAGAAACAAGCTCAAGATAAATTGCTTAAAGGATTACTGTGCAAGTTATGGACCACACATGATGGATTGGCATTCTGTTTAGTTTACGGGTAAAGCCTGCTAACATGACTGCAAGTCTCCAACAAATGTAATGACGTTCTGAAAATACTGTAATCATGTCCTTTATTACATATGCATTTCAATACCTAAGGCTTATATGTTATCTAGTTATGTAAATATTATCTGCATGGCAACAACGAAAAGGTTTTCAATGTTGCTAATTCTTTAACAGTATGCTTATTAAAGCTTACTTGCATCTTACAATCTCCGACAAGCTTACCTGATGGTCATTAAAGCATTGCTACTTAAACACAGAGCAACAGGGCACTGCGACAGCATGCATTTTCTGAATAATAAGAAGCATAAATCAATAGTATAAAAATATGACAGAAAACCAGAACATTCTGCAAAATCAAGGACAGATGAAAAGCCACAGTTGTACTTGTGGTCTACTTTGGATGGGGGAATTCTCTGCACACTTACACCGTATAACTGTTCATTGCCTTGCTTGGACACATCCAGAGCCACTACAATGGGGAGTGGGGTGCAACAACTATGTCACAATTTTAAATGTCTCTGGCTGACGGTGATGGCTCTGACACTCATACCTCTCAACCTCAGATCAAAAAATCTGGACAAAGCCATACATAAAAGTGGGACACAGGCCCAAAAATAAGGACAATTTTTAAATATTTCTCTTATAAACTTAGAAAGATAATAGAACAGTAGTAGGTGTTTCATTAGTATGAATTTTCTGAAGGGTATGAAATCTGAAACTCAAATGTCTGCCATTATTTTCTAACTTCAATCTGATGATTTGCCAATAATTTGCCAGAAAACCACAATTTTATGAAAAACAGACCAAAAATGTGATACAAAAATATAAAATTGCCACACAATACATCTGGGAACCTGTCAAAGAAGGGACACCTTTTTAATATTAGTACTGTTAACTTGAGCAGCTGACAAAATAAGAGCATCTACATGCATTTCTGAAATAAAAGCAAACTATAACTCTGGTTATTACAGTTATTTATAATTGTAAACCCTTCATGTTTTCTTCCAAAACTGCCATTTTGCGCTGGGATTATCAGGGAGAGAGCAACAATTTGAGCCAAAATTGGGGACAGTTGAGAGGTTTGGACATTCCCAATTCTATAAAGTGATTTATTTGCACATACCTCTCAAATTCCTAATGCAGAAAATCTGGACAAGGCCAAATATATTGGGGGAACATTCAAAAAGTACTAAAAATTGCTCTTGTATAAACTTAAGACAGTTAATAGAATAACAGGTCTTGCTTTAGCATTCATTTTTCTGAAGGTTATGGTGTCTGAAACTCCATGTCTTTCATTATTTAGTGACTTCATTCCTAAATGATTTGCCAGAAAACCACAGATTTTATGAGGAACAAACCAAAATTAAGAAGCAAAAATCTATTCATTCTGCAAAAATCTGGACAGTTGAGAGGTATAGTTCAGCCAGGGCTGTCTGAGTTTGCTGCCCTTCCCCCTCACAAACTAATGGTCAAATAGATCCTCTCCCTGCAGCCATTCCAATGTCCCATTCCTTGGTTATTTCACCCCATTTACCATAAACACTGTAATGTGTAGACTGCTTTACTTCTGCGATGATTGGATTTCATTTGAAAGTTTTATTTTGCATTTTACAGCACAACCCTAATAGATATCTACTAAACAAAGCAATGCAGTCTCACAATGAAAATAGACTTAACATTAAAACTTCTGTGCCCTTGAAACTCACATTCATTGAAACAGCATTGAAACCCACATTCAAAGGAAATACATTTTTCCAGTGGCAGATAAAGATTAACTTTGGACTGTTTTCAAATCATAGGCCCCTTGAACACGAAACATACACATGCTCTTTGAAACACCTTCCTGATTGTATTAAATTATATTCCTTGTGCAATACAGTACAGTTGTTAGATGCCATTTTAAATTTATTGTATTGAACATTTTTCCAGTAAACAATGAAACAAAATGCATACACCAATAATGACAAAACTGCCCAGTTCAGAACATTTCCATCATAAAAGTCTACTCAAACTTCTAAGGTCCATCAGGATCAGTAAATATGCACACTCTCTGAAGAAGTAAAAGTCATCTAAATAATTCCACATAAAAGGAATCTGTAACTAATGAAGAGGTTGCTGCTAGCAAACAACTTTAGATGTCATTGTTTCATCTACAAATAAAGTACCTGTTGCCTTTGAGGAATAAATTGCCTATGTTGCATTAAAAAAATGATAAGCTAGCAATATCGCAATAGGGAATGGATGGCAAACTGATAAGAAGTTCATAGTTACTAGGTTGTTGTTTGTCTTTCGGCTTTTTCCCGGTAAGGGGTCGCCACAGTGGAACACAGTTGGTCTGCTAATGATTGGCAGTAGATTTTTACGAAATGCTGAGGTGCCAGCTCGACACCCAACCTTCAACAAAGGAATGCCCATTTACGCACGCATGTCTTTCGAACACTACCCAACCAAGGGGAGGACATGCAGACTCCACACAGAAGGCACTCCCAAGCCAAGCCGAGAATCGAATGGGAGAACCTCTTGCTGTGAGCTAACAACGCTACCGCCGTACTACCGTGGAAACCTATCTTTGCCAAAAAGGACTGCAGCATCTACCCCCTTTACAAGGCAGTACAGTATCAGCAATGCATCTACTTCTGGTGGGAGGAGAACCCACAGACTTCTGCATCAAAAGCAAGTACACTAGCTGCTGTGCTATTAACAATGCAAGCAGACAGCATAAGCAGCACTAAACTTTTGTTCCCCTGCAGCTCTCAGCTCCTTGTAAAATCTACTCAACACTCAGCTGTATCTCTGAACTTTGCAGCACAAGAAATCTGGAAAAAACAAAATTTATTGGGGGGGGGGCAAAAGACCAAAAAACAGGAACACATTTTAAACATTGCTTGTATAATGTTGGAAAGTTGCTAGAATAAAATGCTGTGTTACCACCACACATTTCACTGCCAAGTGTTGAATCCAGGGGACCCTGTACAAAATAGTCAGAGCAACATACCACTATGCCAAATCAGCTGTTTTGTGAAAGAGAGGAAGACTGAAACTTAAATGGCAACCATTTAGTGAATTCAGATCTCACCATATCTGTCAACCTCTTAGCACAAAACACCTGAGCAAAGCCAATAATGAGGGAATACAGCCCACAGACATATTCTGCAAATTCAGTTCTCACCATAGCTCTCAACCTCATAGCAAAAAACAGGTGGACAAAGCCAGTAATGCGGGAATACAGCCCCCAGACATATTCAGTGAATTCAGTTCTCACCATAGCTCTCAACCTTAGCACAAAAAAAATGGATGAAGCTAATAATGGGGGAATACAGTCCCAAAAATAGGGTCAAATTTCGAATAACCATGTTATAAACTTAGAAAATTGCTGGAATAAAAGGTTTTGTGTTACTATGTACTTTCTGAAGAATATGAAGTCTGAAATTCAAATGCCTGTTATTTTTATTTAACATTTGTTAACCAGGAAAGTCTGACTTGGAACAAAAGCCAATTTTCAGCAGAGCAGGGACAAACACTCCAGACACATGTCTTTGTAAGATGGGAGGACATGCAGACTCCATATAGAAGGCACACCAGCCAAGAATCAAACCAGAAAACCTGTAGCTGCTAGGCAGCAATGCTTCCAGTGCACCACTGCATTACTGACATTGCAAGGAAAAACAAACATACAAAAACCACCAATTTTATGAGGAACAGAACAAATATGAGGAAACAGTCTGCACATTTTTTACAAATGTTGGTGGGTAGGGAATTCAGGCCCTTGCCACCTGCACCCAAGGTACAGAGTTCAAGCCTGCATATTCTCTAGCCACCACTATATAGTAACTGGGGCATTACACACACACACACACACACACACACACACACACACACACACACACACACACACACACACACACACACACCTACCTTACCTGAATTAAATCTGCAGCAGTCCTTAGCCCACATACACACACACATACACACCTTAATCTGGTTGCAGCAGTCCTGAATCAAAGTCTCCTTAGCCTGCCTGTGCAAGCTAATGGCTGGTTTCTGGTTCTCCTGGCTCTGCAAGAGTAGGCTCCAGTCTGTGGGCAATGCAGTCTGGTGTCCTTCTGTTCTGTGTAGCTGTCACTGCACAGACTTCTGGGCTGCAGGGCAGAGATGCCTTTCCTTCCTATCTGGACTGCCTAACACAGCAGTCTGGAGTTCTGTGAGTACAAGGAACTCCAAGCATGCGTGTGTGGGGTTCCAGGACTTGTGATTTTTTTTTTAATTTCTTTTCTTCTTTCCTTCTACAGGTGGGGGAGCTGCAGTCCTGCAGTCTTATAGCACAAGCCGCCCTTGGCATACAGACAGAAGAACCAAACTCATTTGCTACGATACACATTTTGATGAACATGAATCCTACAGTGGTCACAGTTCCCTGGCCAATATCTTAGATAATCTGTCGGGTTTAGTTTGAGGAATATATTATGGAGAGACAAAAATGAAGAGGTATTCAGGGCTGGCAGCTTATAGATAAAAGGAACAACTTCCAGGTGACTCACTAAGATACCAAGACCCCTCTATACCAGACTACTAGGGCATTCTATGACAGGACACTGGAATGCTTCAAAATGGGTGGCAATATCTTGATAGTGCAGTATTAGGAAAGGCCTCAGGCAATGATCTCACTACCCATCTGCTGTTTGATCTCAGAATATATTCCCTGGCATGCTGTATTAAGGGCTTGAATGGATCATGGGATGTGTATCAAAGGGGGTTATAATAAGGGCAAACAACTTGCTGATAATCATTGTTAGCTGCCTTTCCCTGTACACACTTTCCCTGCTCATGAATGTACTGAATTATCTGGATGGTACTTTGGTTATGTGCCAAGTGCCAACACTAACAAAGACAATGCTATTTGTCTTTTGTAAACTGCAAAGTCAAAAAGTAAGAGTTGATGGTGCTGAGATGAAACTTATCATATTAAAATATGTAGGGGTGGATGTGTTTATGAAATATAAGCATGCAGTGGGTATGATATAGACAGAATATTAGTTCAAATTTACAGGAATTGGTTCATGTCAACTGCTGTCTGAATTTCTTGCAGAAATTCAAGCCATTGCACATTCATTTTTCTTCAGATTTTGCAACTGCTGCATGTGATTCCTATATAATTCTCAACAACAAAGTGACAATGAGTGGTTCAGTTTCATGAATGCAAGCATTCTGCATATAGAACTGAAGTTGTATATACATCCCTGGAACGATGCAGCCTGCACCGTCGCGCTACACATTCTAACGATGGAGAAGGAGATGCTTTCTGTGACAGGATTAGTGAACACAGGGGAAGAGAAGTTGTATATCCATCTGACTTAGAGGAAGAAAGGTCACAAGCAGATGAGAGTCTGACAGTACAACTTAGCCCTTTTGTAACTGCCTAAATTAGTCAGCTGTCTATGAAGACAGTGAGGAAGTTAAGATTTTTTTTTTTTGGTGGGATCCCTCTCAGAACTGTGATGCTTACAATTCTGGAAGATAGTAGTTTTGAAAGTTGAAATTTTAAACCATATTTTGCAGAGTGTGTGTATGTGTGTGTGTGTGTGTGTGTGTGTGTGTGTGTGTGTGTGTGTGTGTGTGTGTGTGTGTGTGTGTGTGTGAGTGTGTGTGTGTATGTATGTGTTCGCACATCTTCTATCCCCCTTGGATGGACTTCACCTTCATACTCCCTGCCGCCCATTCTCTCTTTCTGTACCTGTATGTATATATATCTATAGCTAATATATATATATATATATATACATATCTCATAGTCCTGGGTTGCCAGCAAAAAACAAGCTTTGTAAAAGTATAACTTACGAAATCAGTATCATTCAAAATTGCTGACATCATAATTACGAAGGGAGAATTTTGTTTGAAAGATTGCTATATCAAGTTCCTTGTGAGAATACATGGAAGGAACACTTTACCAGGTGCCTGTTAAAGGGGATCTAGTAATATCATATACATTATGTATCTGTAGTAGACTTGTCTTCTCCTGTTCTGTCATATTCAACTTTTTTGGAGGGCTTCATAGAGTAAGTTAAGAAAGGAGTGAAACATACACACAAGTGTAGTCATTGAATTTTTTTCCTGTGGAATGACTTTTATAAAATGTAAGTAAAATAAAACATATGCAATTATCATTGCTGATGTCCCACATACAGAATTACTGGCTTCACATCAGCACAACTTCACAATCTGCTTCCCACATGCACCTCTGTACACTTGCTGTAGTACTGGGTTCAGAACAATATATTCAAAACATTTATTTTGTTCCTCTAATTGAGAAACATAATAATAGGGTCTCTGCTGGATCTTTAAAATCCATCTAACAGCAGTAGAGGAAAAATCAAAGAGGCAGAGGTCACAAATATAACTGGCTCTGCTACTTGAGTAAGATCACAAGGGTTACTTCAGTTAGGTAGCCAAGAGACAGACCACAGTGCATGGTCAGTATGAGAATCTGATTTTCAAGACTTGCATAATACCTACTCTGACTTCGAACAAGATACAGAGGGAGTGAGGAGCAGTAGTTGTGTGATGTTGTAAGACAGAAGAAAAGAAGTAGAATTGCAGTGTAACACGTGGCCAAAGAACAGATTCAGGGAGGAAGGAAGGATAGAGGTGGCCATGTTAGGCAATGAAAAAATGTGGACAATAACAAGGAGACCATCTGCAATAGAGTTAACAAAAGAAAGAAGTCAGAAAATATAGTATAGCATTACATGGTCTGTGCAAAACCAGTCAAAGTCAGAAATGCTGCTACTTGTAGCCAGCAGGGAACACAGGATGTCTCTCTGCTTATGGCAGGAATATTTTTTTTTTTAGAAATCTCTTCGTTAAGCTGAAGTACAACAGCAAAATTAAAATCCAGTTTATGAACTGTTCATGTTTAAGTCATTATGCAATTGCACTGTATGTTATAAATATTTAAACAAAATTTGGGTAATAAGACCATGGATTGGGAATATCGATAACACCAAATAAATAGTAAACTTACTATGTGCTACTCTGTTACCTTTAACAAAAATAGGCCAAGAAAAGCATTCAGAAAAAAAAAAATGGTCAATTAAGGCCTTAAATGAAAATTACAAGAGACATTGTATTTCTATTTTAAAGCTCCTCCTTCTTTGTCCAAATGTTATGTGCCGGCTACAGCAAAGATACTGTTAGCCAAGGAGGTGGGAATTGTAAGAAATAGCAGCAGCATTTAAGTCCCCAAACCACCTGCAGTGATCTCTCTCTAACTTCTGTCAGCTTACCGCCCCTATGGAAATGTTTCATCATAATCCTGTTAGCCAAAACCAATAACTCATAAAATCCAGAAGGCTACCACCAAATCAGGAAAGTATCAGCAACATTTTGGCAAACATTGTTTGGCACCAATGATTAGAATACATGAACAGTCACGGTTTACTCATGCGCTGTACATATGGATTCAGAGCTGACATTGTCACAATAATGATTATGGATGCAGAATTTCTATTATTCCCATTGATGGGCTTAAAAGATCTTCTGTCTTACTTGAGAAAAAAAAACTTTGTTCTAAACAAGCATAGACCTGTATGTATATCTATATAGCTATATAGAAGGATAGAGCTAAATA